>NC_143145.1:63927015-64232598 GCF_059928025.1 Delphinapterus leucas
CTGGGTGTTGTTTTTTATCCACACTAACAGTCTCTGTCATTTAAGTCTTAAAGTAATTATGTGTATTTGAATTTATATTTACTACGTTTGCAACTCTTTTCTATCCATTGCTTCTTTTTCTTGTTTGTTTTTTTTAACCCCTCTTTTCCTACCTTCTATGGTTTTAATTAAGAATTTTATATGACTTCATTATATTTTCTTAGTATCAGTTAAACTTTTTGTTTTTAACTTAGTGGTTGCTCTAGAGCTTACAGTATCCATTTTAAATTAATCTAAGTCAAACTTCAAATGACCTATTCCACTTTATTATCTAGTGCAGGTATCATAATTAATTATTTCCAATTCCTTCCTCCTGTCTCTTCTAACATTGTTGTAATTTATTTCATTTATTCATATGTAATAGTCACCCAATATATTTTTACTATTACTGTAAAAACTATTTACTATTGCATTGTAAAAACAAGCAGGTTTTTTTTTGATCATTTAATAAAAGATTTTATTTTACCTTCATTTTTTTTCCTTCTCCAATTGTCTTTCTTTCTTTATGTAGATCATAGTTTTTGATCTATATTATTTTTCTTCTTCCTAAAGAATTTCTTTTAGGACTTCCCTGGTGGTACAGTGGTTAAGACTCTGCCTGCCGATGCAGGGGACATTAGTTCGAGCCTGGTCTGGGAAGATTCCACATGTCACAGAGAAACTAAGCCTGTGAGCCACAACTACTGAGCCCATGTGCCACAACTACTGAAGCCTACACTCTACAATAAGGGAACCCACCATGATGAGAAGCCCACACACTGGAATGCAGAGTAACCCCTGCTCGCCGCAACTAGAGAAAGCCCAAATGCAGCAACAAAGACCCAATGCAGCCAAAAATAAATTAATTAATTAAATAAATTTTTTTTAAAAAATTAATTTTAATATTTCCTGCAGAGAGGTCTGCTGAAAATTCCCTCAGTTTTTGTTTCACTGAGAAATTTTTTTTCTCCTTCCGGGTTGAGTGAATTTGTTGGATATAGAATACTCAATTTTTTTCCTTCTTTCAATAACTAAATATCACTTCTTGCTTGCATAGTTTCAGATGAGAAGTCCGTTGTAATTCTTAGCTTTGTTTCTCTATATGGAGATGCTCTTTTCCTCTGGTTTCTTTCAAGATTTTTCTTTGTCATAATTTTCTAAAGAAGTGTGAATAGAATATACCTAGATAATTTTGTTTGTTTGTTTGTATTTACCTCCTGGTGTTCTCTAAGCTTCCTGTTTTGGTGTCTGCCACCAATTTCAGAAAATTCACCATCATTACCTTAATATTACCATTATTATTATAACAGTTCTTCAGTTCCATTCTCTCTTTCTTCTCTTTCTGGTATTCTCTTTATACTTGTGTTATACCTTTTGAAGTTGTCTCAGTGTTATTGGATGTTCTGTTCTGGGTTTTTTCCCCATTCTTTTTTCTCTTTGCATTTCAAAATGAGGACTTTCTGTTGATCTACACTTGAGCTCTCGTATTTTTTCATCAGCCATGTTGAATCTACTGATGCGTCCATCTTAGGCATTCTTCATTTCTGTTATAATGCTTTTGCTTTCTAGCATTTCCTTTTGATTCTTAGAGTTCTCATCTCTCTGTTTACATTATACGTCCATTCTTGCATGTTCTCTACTTTTTCCATTAGAGACCTTACCATATTAATCATGGTTATTTAAAATTCTATCTGATAATTCCATTATCTGTGCCATATCTGAGTCTGGTTTTGATTATCACTCTGTCTCTTCAAATTGTATGTTTCTTATTTTGTGCCATGCCTTTAAGTCTTTTTGTTGTTGTTGTTGAAAGTTGGACATATTGTAATTGGGTAATAGGAACTGAGGTAAATAAACTTTAATGTGAGAATTTATGTTAATTGTGCTAGAAGTTCAGCTGTGCTTAATGTTTGCTGTAGTTATGTGTCAGAGACCTCAAATTCCCTTAATGTCTTTGATTTTTGTCTCCCCTCTTTATTTGAGATTCCCTAAATTCACCTCAGGGAGAATGGCTTGCAGCTCTTTCAGCTGTAATCCACCCTGTTATACCAGAGTGCTGTTGGAATGGTGGTAAGACGTGGAGGAGAGGGAGCATTCTATAATCTTCCAATTAAGTCTCAGCCTTTTAAGGTCCTATGTCTCAGGGCTGTGACTTTCAGTCATAGTTTTCCCACTAGTTTAAGTTTTCTCTCCCTTACTAGGTTCACAGGTGAAAAAAAAAAATGAAAGCAAAGCAGTTTGAATAACTTTGCCTAAAATCAAGAAGAGCCAGAATTTGAATAGAATCTGTTATATTCCAGTTCTGCTCTCATAACTTCAATGCTCTACTGGTTTCCTGAAGCTCAAACCAGCAGAGTATCCCCAGCTCATATTAAAAGCATGTGTTTTGGTAAAGGTGTATGTATACTCAAGGAACATCTGAAAGGAATGCTCTGATGCTTTTCCCTTTTCAGCCCTTATCTTCCCCACTGATGTTAAGTGAAGTATATTGTCCTTTAAAGATCGTTTTACAGGTTATGCACTCTGATATCCAGTATTCAGATGTAAACACTAAACACTTGCCAGCTGTGTGAATTTAAGCAATTTACCCCACATTTGTAACCTTAGTTTACTCAACTGTAAGATGAATAAAATAATGGCATGAAATTTAAAGTTTTCTGAGAGAAATAAATGAAATAATGTAGGTGTTGGGCTTAGCACAATGGTGGCATAGAATAGGTGCTCAATAAGTATTAACTATCACCATATTGAGCAATCTTTAAACACCATAGATTTACACATTGTCTCTTAAGAGAGCTGGATATGTAGAATAAAGGAGAAATAAAAGTTTCTTCAAGGAGGCATTTGGGAATCTGTGAGGAGATATTTCGATTGTTACAATGACTAGGGATTTCTCCTCGTGTTTAGCACTTTGAGGCCACCTTTTTTCCCCTACACTGTTTTTGTCAGAGTTTAAGGGCAACACCAAACTGCTTCATGAAAACTGCCTCCTGGAAGCCCATGTCACCATTACTTGATCACGCATGTCCAAACCTGTCTCAGTACCAGTATATGTTCAGACTGCCAGGCCCTTTGGTTACATGTATGTTTCAATCAGTTTTAACTGTAATTATCTAGGACATTACAAGACAAAATATTTGTATGTATAAGGAACAGCACATGCTAACTAACCTGGTTTGCAAGGTACGCCATGCAGATTGTATTGCTTCCCTGATTTTCCCACTCTACACATGGCATGTTGACTGTGTATATCAGTTGGTTCCACAAAATTCAAAGACCTCTTTTTAATAATATCTGTCAGTCTTTTAATATAAGACTTTAAAAATAAAATTTTAGATGATAGGTAGATATATAGATAGATAGGTAGATAGATAGATAGACAGATAAAGGCACTGAAACCAAAAACCATGGAATGAGAAACTTGGACAAATTTCTCCCCACCCCATCTATTTATGTTCTAATCTTCAGTGGGTGGGTTTACAAACAAGTCTGGTCAGCCCCTATTGATGTACCTTATTTCTTTTCTCTTCTCCCACTCAAACTCATCATTTTACTTGTCTCATCAACGGGAAGACACTATTTCAGCTGGAATTCCCCACCTCAGTCAAGAGTACCATTAATCTGAGCACTTCTCTCCTTTCTCTTGGACATTGCTGGACCCACAGGATATCTCTGCCTGTAGTAGTCACCCCTACTGTGTACCCAGCCTTCAAGGTGTCAAAGTTTTACAGTATTCTGTGGGGGAAAGATAAGGAGAATGCTTTCCTGCACATCTTTTCAAAGAGGAGCAAAGTGTTGTGTTTATTTCACAATGTCTTGTGTTTACTAAACAGGACTTTTAACTTTTACTTATAATCTTCTTTCTAGGACTCAAACAATCACCCAGGCATAAGCAACAGGCATAACTGTTCTCAGCTTTGTTAGTTCTACCCATCTGAGATTTGGTTGCTGGATCAGGCTTGTGTTGGTATAGTTACCCTCCCAAGGATATATTTTTCCTCATGCATAAATTTCTAATGAAAATACCCCACCATATCTAGTCATGAGCATAAGCATGAATGAGACACAAGTTGAGAACCCCCAGAAATACATGAGAAGAGATTCTGGGGAAGCTAGGAGTTGTTCTGAATTAAAGTAATGTGTCAATTGCCAATAAAACATGTACATTTTGGGAGACCAAAGTAAGATGATAGTAGGAAGATGTAGATACATTTCTAGATATAACTACATAACCGCACTGAGTATTAATCCTGACTCAATCATCTCATTAGGGTACTAGTGAACTCTTCTGTCTCAGGTGCCTATCAATGTCTATTATAGTTTTGGTTCCAGTCCTTTAACTTTTTTAATCTTATGGTTCTTCAACTTTCTCTCTTCCTCTCTTTACTTGTTATTCCCCTCCTCCTTATCCCTTTCCCTCTTTCTTTCACATTTGTTAAATATTTAGAAGTGTGTTTCAGGCTCAGTGTTAAATTTTGTCCTCTCACTACAGTACTAATGGAATGGTGGTCTGCCAGTCCATGAACAGCCAGTTTCTGGTGGACAGTGAGAAAAGCACAGAAATTGAGAGTAAAGAGTTAGAAATGAAGACAGGAATAAAGACACAGACCTACTAGAGAATGGACTCGAGGATATGGGGAGGGGGAAGGGTAAGCTGTGACAAAGCGAGAGAGAGGCATGGACATATATACACTACCAAACGTAAGGTAGATAGCTAGTGGGAAGCAGCCGCATAGCACAGGGAGATCAGCTCGGTGCTTTGTGACCACCTAGAGGGGTGGGATAGGGAGGGTGGGAGGGAGGGAGATGCAAGAGGGAGGAGATATGGGAACATATGTATGTGTATAACTGATTCACTTTGTTATAAAGCAGAAACCAACACACCATTGTAAAGCAATTATACTCCAATAAAGATGTAAAAAAAAAAAAAGCAATGTTTACAGCCACTGAACATTACTGCAACATTGAATTTTAGGTCTAATGAATCTAGTAATAAAAAATGGGGCTCAGGATTTTCTATGTATTTTTTTCTTAATTCCATTTTCCTGGTAATATAGTTCCCGCCCTTTTAATTCAGCATAGGATCAATCTGTGACAGATTTGGAATTAAAAATTCCAGATTAAAAAAATCTGGTTCTTCACCGCAGATTGTTTGAGTAGACCTGCTCCGACGTGTTGCAATATTCCTTTAGCAGAAATGAATGTGTTACAAGTGTATTGGCTGGTTTCCAGAATCCATGAGATGGGTGAAGTTTTAAGCTAAGTCTAAGGAACTAAAGGAAAACTGAGTGGCCAGAAACACCAGCAAATTCAGGCCTCAGAACAAGCTGGTGAGAATGACACTAACATTGTCACTTCCACCACTGTCACAATGTAACCTGACACTGGACAGCGGGGGGTTGCTGCCACTGCTGCCACTGAACAAAGATGCTGCTGCCACCTCCACTGCCCCTGGAATGGTGTAGTCTCTGACCCTGACTCTTTGCATCACTCACTGTAGATTCAAACTACTGGGATAGAATATCTGCTTGCCAAGCCAAGATCCTTCATCAGGTGGCTTCTTAAAATACCTATATTGTCTATGAATGCCATCTGCAACTGATGGCTGTCCCATTTGTGGTGGTTCACCTTTTCCCAGGAGCCAGACTTTGGTTATAGGCGATGGGCTAGCAGACGGTCCCTCGGTAGTCACTGAAGATACTGAAGAGATTCAAACCAGGAATTGAGAAGCAATGTCATGGTAACATTCCTAAAACATATGCCACCTATTGCTTTGTAAATAAAACCACTTGTGCCTAATTGCCTGTAACTCAGGAGTATCTGTTCCCCTAATGGCAATGTTTAATTAAGGGCATAAAGCCTTAAAATTCTCAGAAATACAGACTCAGGATCAATATTGCTCCTTATTTAATCTTCATCCCCAGGAAGAAAGAGGAGGTACCTAATCTTTAAACCAGTGTTCTCTAGAAGTCATAAGAAGAAAAATATCAAAACTACATGGAAACTGATTACTTATACATAAGATTCTGGACATTATCCACATGTAAAGCTGGCATAGTCTCTCCTTAATACTTTGTTTTTCTTTGCAAAATAAATATTAATACAGAAATTTCATGCTTTTTCAGGAGAGAGACAGAGTTATGTTTCTAATAAGAAGCTGCTATTAAGGAACAAGGCAAAAGAAGCCTCTAAAAATGGGAATAAAATCACACAAAATAATGTATCATAGGAGACCTAAAATACTCAAAACATTTTTTGTGTGATATAAAATAGTGTATTTTGATTGTGGGACATGGGGAGGAAAATAGAAGAGGCTTGGGGAGAGCTTCCTGTTTTCTTTACTGCAGAATTGAGTAGAAAATAGTTCCAAAGACTTAGCACGTGACAAGCTCTTAGTTATTATGAAAATTAAAGTGAGTTTCTGAAGCATGGTGTGTCTGTAAGCCTGACATTTGTAGAAATGACAGTTTGAGAAAAAGCTTTTAGCATATTCTCAGCGGTAGCTAGATGTGAAATGCAAGACCTCTCCCTGTTCTGTAGAAAGAATTTTTATAGAGCCCTCATGTGTGATTATATCATTTTGTGGGTGAAGGAGAATTTTGGATGTCCTTAGTGTATTTTGCATCAACATTCCCTATGCCCTTACTCTACAAAGTAACCAAGTTTAAAATTCACAGAATGCACAAAAATTATGATACTATATAAAATTCCAACACCATAGAGGAAGTCCTGAAACAATACAATTCTGGTGATGCAGAGAGGAGAAAACAACATTTTGACAAAAGCAAATCTAACGTACAATATCTTAAGTATGACGTGGACAAGCTATGATGAGCTGTGAAAAATACGTCCCTGGCCAGCGTTACATAAGTTCCTAGTTCCTGGTTCATGCAATAAAATGTCCTCAAGATCTGGCCTGTCATAGAAGAACACAGCACACCGTTGAAACCCTCTGCCTTGGACTTGAGGCACCAAATTCTACTGAGGCACCAAATTCTACTTCTGTGTTTTCAGGTAAGAGAAAGCCACCCTTTTGACAGAGTCCAAGAGCCGCTACCCAAAAGCCCAACGTGACTCACACATCAAACTTTCCAAGTTTAAATTGCAAGATTGGTGGCATTACATAGAATATAGGTTCTGCTTCCCAACCTGCATTGCTGAAAGTTTGAAGAGACAACTAACTTTTGCTCTGAAATGACAAAATTCCTGATTTTAGTATAAGACAATTACATAGGTTCTTTGAGAGTCATTATTCAGAGACCTGGCTAAGTGCCCCCTCATTCTGGAGATATGAATGAAATAAGGAACAATGCTGATAGCAGGTAGGAAGTGCATGTTCTTCCCATTTCACTGACTGCTATGAATAAGAGAGAAAAGAGATTAGAGTACTATCAAAATTAATGGAATGCTATTTTCATGTCAGCAGATAGAATTTCATGGAGGTTTTGTAAACAGTTCCGAACCGTTCTGAGTGCCGATGTTACTACAGATTGTCGAGTCTGTATGGCTTGTCATTTGAGGACAAGGCCCACTTTCCATTCATTTCTGCATGCCCACTACCTTTCACGGTGCCTCACTTGTAAAATTATCTCACTTGTTAATGCATAAACAAATCTGAGTAGGTAAAAGCAGGCACTGAGATTTGGATTGTTATGAGAACTACATTTTTTTCTCTCTTGATTTTCCCCCCTTCAAAAACAATAATAACCAAATTTACTAACTGATTTCATATGACAGACACTACTCTAAGTGCTTTGCCTTCTAATTCATTGAATCCTCACAACAACCTTTAGAGGTTATACTATTACCTTTACACGAATGAGTAAACTGAGGCCCGGGGAGGTTAAGTGACTTGTTGGAAATACTACAGCCATTGAGTGACTGAGCTGTGATTTAAACGAATGCAGCTCTGGGTCTGGAGCTGTGATCATAATCATTCCACTATGCTATTGAAGGCACAAATGTGTTTAAAGAAGAATAACAAAACCGGCACCTCTCAAAAGCTTTTTGGCAGTTTCAGTATCTAAGGAGCTTATTTTTATCTCTTGATTAATATAGCTTTTCACTGGGATCCACTTTATTGATAAGCAACTAGGATTTCCATGCTTTTTAAAATAAATTTAAAGTAAATCTCTTTTTTATAGCACTCAACTCTGAAAACTTCAAATACCTCTAAATATGTGAGATAGGTTCTTCCTTTTAAAGATAATATTTTTTATGCAATGTTTCTACTAGTTTGCTTGGAAATCCTAGTATTTGAGGAGTATAAAACTGTAAAATATTTGAAGGCATAATTAGATATATCTTTTATGTATTTATTGTATACGGCTAAAATGCAATTAAACATTTTTTACTGCAGTGGAAAGAACAATGCCTATTTTTATCATAAAGCCCAGCCTTTACTTGACACACAGATCCTTACTTGATACATAGAATGCTATGAATTACAAAGCACCTTCCCTTGGTGTAGCAGCGGTGTCTGAAATCCTACTCACTCATTGCTCTAATTTTGAATTTTGATGGGCATTAATTAAATTCACTTGAAAATCCCTGCAGCTATTACATCTCACTTCTTTGTTTTTCTAAATTGAGGTATAGTTGATTTACAAGGTTGTGTTAGTTTCAGGTGTACAGCAAAGTGATTCAGATATATATATGTATATATATAATATATGTATGTATATATACATATATATATTATTTTTCAGATTATTTTCCAATATGGGTTATTATAAGATATTGAATATAGTTCCCTGTGCTCTATATAGTAGGTCCTTGCTGTTTAGTTTATATATAGTTGTGTGTATCTGTTAATCCCAAATTCATAATTTATCCCTCCCCCCACATTTCCCCTTTGGTAACCATAAGTTTGTTTTCTGTCTGTGAGTCTATTTCTGTTTTGTAAATAAGTTCATTTGTATTGATATCATTTTTTAGATTCCACATACAAATGATATTATATGATATTTGTCCTCTGTCTGACTTACTTCACTTAGTATGATAATCTCTAGGTCCATCCATATTGCTGCAAAGGACATTATTTCATTCTTTTCATGGCTGAGTAATATTCCATCTTCTTCTTTCTACATCTTCCACATCTTCTTTATCCTGATTAGAGTGTTGGTGGCAGTGTTGTGGTATCTTTTATTGTTGTTTGTTTTGCTTTGTGTAGGTCCTGATATCTGTGCTGCCTCCTTTCCAAATGCTGCTTCTAAAATAATTGCTGTTTCCCAGCCCAGGTGGATAGAGCACTATTGTTTTAAAGTTTAAAAAGCTATTCTACTCTGGTTACTTATTCAAAGAATAAAAAACAGTATTTTTAAAGCTACATTGAACCCTATGTTCATTGCAGCTTTATTTACAATAGCCAAGATATGGAAGCAACCTAAGTGTCCATCAACAGATATTCAACTGTTGAATAAAGAAGATGTGAGATATATATAAATGTCCATATATATATATAGACATTTACACACAATGGAATACTACTCAGCCATAAAAATGGTGAAATCTTGGCATTTGCAACAACGTAGATGGAGGGTATTATGCTAAGTGAAATAAGTCAGAAGGAGAAAAAAAATACTGTATAATTTTAATCATACATGAAATATAAAAAAATAAAAAATAAATGAACAAACCAAACCAAACAAAGCAAACATGTAGATACAAAGAACAGATTAGTGGTTACCAAGGAGAAGTGGGGTAGAGGGAGGGTGAAATGGGTAAAGAGGCTCAACTGTACAGTGATGGATAGAAGCTGCACTTTTGGTGGTGAGCACGCAGTAGTGTATACAGAAGTCAAAATATAATGTGTACACATGAAACTTATATAATGTTATAATCTAATGTTACCTCAATTTTTTAAAAAAGTTTTGACTGTGGTGTTAGCAGACATGCTTTCAACTACAACATATTTTATGTGTAACAATCAAATCACTTAAATTTACTTGCTTCATGTCCCTTATTTGCCCTATGGGAATTATGATAGTCCATTCCTTGCAGAGCTGTTTTGTTCATTCATTACTTCATTCCGTCAGTCAACAAAGAATTCTTGAGCATCTGCAGATGCCAGGCACTGTTCCAAATGCTGGGGTACCTATAATGAATAAACCAAGTCTCTTCCTTCTGGAAATTAACAGTGGAGTATTGCTGGGATTAAAAAAAGAAAAACTTAAGTAAAGCCCTTAGTGTTTGGTTCATAGTAAACCCTAAAAATACATCAGCTATTTTAATAACTAACTCAGAGCATTTCCTTCGCCATAAGGGTTTAAAAGGATGATGAACAAACTTATTTTCAGTCTGCAGGCTCTCTAGGGAAACACAGAGATCACCAACTAAAGAGAAATGGGGATTTGGAAGGTGTATTGAAACACAGCTGTAAGCGATTAATTTTGCTTAAAGTTATATGAAAAGCTTGGTAAAGGAGGGTATTGGATATTTTATATTTGATCAGAATATGAGGAAGAGGAATTTAACAACTGGATAAGAAAAGAATGGGCAACTGGGACCTGGGTGGAAGAAACAGCATGAGGAAAAACCAACAGATGTGAAGGTATGTAGCATATCATGGGAAAAGGAGCGAAACGATCTGACAAGAAGCTAGAGAATGACAAGAAATGAAGTTGGTAAGGCAAATAGTAGTCATATTGTAAACAGCCTCAAATGTCACGCATGCTAAGAAGCTGGAAACCATCCTAAATATAATGTGGGAAAATACGAAGTTTTTAAACCAGGCTATGACAGGACTGGTAGTGCATTTTAGAAATATCACATCAGTACATATTGGAGTATGAAAACTGAGAGATAAGAAAGCCTATTATCATCTGTGGTAATAACTTAGGTAAGATACAAAAGTATCATAGTGAGGTGAGAAGATGGACAAATAGATTACAAAATCACCTTGAAGGAGAATCAGGACAATTTGGTTAAAAAAAGTAGGTAAGGAAGAGATTGAGGGGAGTGAATCTTTCCAAATGACATTCTCAATCCTTTAGGAGGTAACGTTGAATATTGAAGGAGTCAAGAGTGAGGAGGGACAGAGAGAAAGAGACAGAGAGAAGGGAGGAAGAGAGCGAAGTAGGAGAGGGTGGGGGTCGGAGGAGGGAAGAAATGGATGCCAGGTGTTTAGAGATTAATCAGAGGTTAATCAGTATATATATAAAATTGTTGCCCCTGGTAAATGGCTAAGTTGCTGTAGTTTTTAAAATTTAGGACAAAACTCAGCAAAATCAAAGATGACACATGCAGAATGCAGAAACAAGACACAATGAAGAAATATGGTCCAATTCCCCACAAAAAAACAAATATAGTAGGTTCATGGATGAAGAGCACATATACAGGGACTAGAAGGTGAGAGTAATGGATGAGATACAATAACTACACTGAATACTTTTACAGTCTAAAATGGCATCATAGACAGGATTTTTTCCCAACAGATTTCAGTACATTAAAAATAAAACAATCTAAAACTAGAAATTAGAGAAGCTCAGTGAAACAGACAGGGAAATGATGATTTTGTTTTATATATGAGGAAATTAAGGCTCAGAGAGGCATCATAGCTAATGATGAAATCTGATACTCAAACTCCAATCTCTTCCTTTAGAATTTGAGAGATCTTTTCATTATACCACGCTTTTTGCCTTTCAGATGTAAAATAAGATACTTACTGATGTTATAAAAGAATACCGGCTTATTGGATGAGGTGGACTTGGTAGGATACTAACAGAAAACAATTCTATTTTCTCTTACCTTTCCCTTTAACACTAGTTGTTGAATAATATGCAATTAATAACATGACCAACAAAATCCAATATTAATATTCTCAACTTTTTGCCAATTAAAGACATCTTTACCTCTCATCTTGGCTCTACCTTAGGTGAAATATGCTGGCTTATTGTTTCTCTCCTACTGGCTCTAGTTTCAGGCCTCTTCAGAATGTGTAAATGGGGTTCAACAGAGACGTTAGGGGTCAGTAAAGGTCGCAAGAGACTGGTCCTAAGGATTTTAATCTGGTCTTCTGGGTTTTCTCTCATAAGATGCTTTTATGGATTTCTCAGAAATACCTGCCTTAATGGAAACTTTTGATGACAGTTTCCAACACGAGTTGGAAATGCCTTCTTCCAACTGACTGACAGCTTACAAAGTAAAGCCCTTCATCTTCAGCATTTGCACTTGGAAATCCATCCCCAAACTCTTTCTGAAGTGTTCCCCTCATTCCTGGCTGAAAGTCCTCTTGAATGGAGTCATCTCAAGATATCTTCCCCTTCCATCATTCATTCTGCCTTTGCTGAAGTTGAGACTGGCTCCCAACATGGCCTCTTAGTTATCAATAAACCAACCAACCCAGAAGTCAGGTACCTGTCATTGTGTCCCCCAAATCACAGTGGTGCATGTCATGCTCTGTGAGAGGGTCTCATGAAGCTAGGAGTACACCCTGAAGCACCTTTCTTCCCATCGTCAAATGGAGGTTGTGGTAAGCAGCTTCTAAGATGACCCCATTAAAGAACATGCCAGTTTCCCTGCTCCTCCACATTTCTCAGGGATCCTTCTCATGTCTAAACCATACAAATGCATACACATTTTGCATTAGACGCTGAAAATCCTGTATTAGTTTTCTGTCGTTTTGTGCTGATTGTCCTAGAGCAAATGATGAATCCCCCTGTTTTCTGTCTTTAGGGGCAAGGGGTGTCACAGGAAAATGAAACAATACATGCTGTTCAGTGTCTCAAGTTTTAATCTACAACAAATTAACACTTCACATACCACCTGCCACAATAGGAAAACCAGAAACAAAATAAGCGCTTCATGTTTTTTCAAATATGTAGTGCTGAAGCCAACTATAACAAAGAGGTTCTCATCCTGCACTTCCTCTTCCAGGACTTCCTGTTGACCCCTCTCCCTCTTCCTCCTTCCCTAGCCTTTCTCTGACTTCCATTCATTCTACTTTTCCTTTTTATGACATTTTTTCCTTTATTTTTTTCAACTCTTCTTCCTGAAAAATGATTGCTCTAGAGAGTTCATAGAGCTGCATTCACTGCAATGTAGGCTGTTTCCCCAGTACATGGCAGTACATTTGTTTCACAGGCAGTTACATCTCCTGAACTGGCTCAAGATCCAGTGAGAAATCTGCTATTCCTTGAACGATCTCAACCAGCAGCTTTGCATGGGAAACAATGCTATCTTCATACACAGTGGACAACTGTTCCCAATAAGAAAGATTAAAAGATAAAATATTGAAATATTAACTTGAGGACACTAAAACTTGAAAATAAAATTACTTTTGTATGGAATATGCATCTCACATTCATAAATATGATGTTATGCAGATTTTCAGAGAGAGAAAGGTAACGTGATAACGTGTTTGTATTGCTAGTACTTATCCTAAAACATAGTAATATGGATATAGAGTTTTTAATTTTTAAAAACTAAAGCCTGATCCAAGCTAACCACCATCATCATGTCTTGATTTGGACTTTCCTTCTTCTGCCAATAATAATGCTGTGTCCCATGAATCCTTATGTACTCTAGCCCCACTGGACTTGACACAGTTGAGTGAACCAGCAATGTCCTTTTGCTCTCTCTGGCTTTATAATATTGTGATCAATGTTATATGCCAGGCAGGCTTCCCATGTCAACCTTCCCTCCTAACACTCATTTCCTCCTCCAACCCTTTGAACACATACCACACTTGCACATGCCTAGCACTCACAGGTGCTTAATAGCGTTTTTGAATAAATGAGAATGAAGGAGTTAATGAATGAATGTGTATCATGGATATGTTGCTAAGTGGCTTTCTGATGGAACTGAAGTATAAGAAACAGACACTGGGATTGACTGCCCCCAATCCTCAGGCTAACTTGTTCCTTTGTAAGAATGGAAGCTGCAATGATCTCTTGCATTCCCTCCCTCTCAAAAACTATTCCCCAAGTTCTGTCTGACGATCTGGCATTAACAAACTATAACATTCTTCTATAAATTACCTTCTTCAAACAGAAATTTTTAATCACTCTTTGCATGACCTTCTGTTCTCAACCTTTTATAGTATGGCTATCTTCACTGTCAGACAAAAATTTTTCTCACCCAAATCAATAATAACCTTCCAGTTGCTAGATTCAACCACCTATTTTCAGTCCTACATAACTTCCCTGTAGCACTTGGCATGGTTCACCCTCACTGCTTCTTTCTAGAAGTTCTATCCTGATATCTGTATTCAACTCTCTCTGTTGTCTAGTAATCCTGTGGCCATTCCTGCTCTTTCTTTTGTTGGCTTATCCTTTGTCCATTCACTGTGTGTTAGGCTCCCAGACTAGGGCCTTCTAAACATGGACCAAGTACTCTCCCCTGAAAATACACTCACATTGCTTTAATTATATGCAAATTTCAATTATGTCTTTAGCTTTCATCTATTTTTCAGCCTCTAAATCCAAATATCCAATTGTCTCTAGCGAAAAATAAACTTTGATATTTTACAGCTCCAACTTAACATCCAAAATAAAATTCTTAACACACCTTCCTTCACACACAGGATATCCTGCATATGCCTCCATCAGAGAGGAAGCGTGTTTAGTGTTCAATAGCATGGACTCAGGGGCCACACTTCTTGAGGTTAAATATTGACTCCAGCACTACCAGTTCTATGACTTTGGACAAGCGGCTTAATCTTCCTGTGCTTCACCTTGTTACATGTAAAGTGGGAATAATAATAGCACCTCCTTTTTAAGATTGTTATAAAGATATAAAGAGGTGGTTCATGTAAAATATTTAGAAGAGTGTGTGTCCCCCCAAAGTCATATGTTGAAATCCTAATCCCTCAATGTGAGTGGTATTAGGAGATGGGCCTTTGGGAAGTAATTAGGTCAGGAGAATGGAGCTGTCACGAATGAGATTACTGTCCCTTAAAAACAAAAATCCAGTTTACTTTCTCTCTCTCTGCTCTCTACCATGTAAGGATACAATGAGAAGACAGCCATTGGCAAACCAGAAAGTCCGTACCCTAGTCAGATATGGGATCTGCCAGGACCTTGATCTTGGACTTCCCAGCCTCCAGAACTGTGTGAAATAAACTTCTGTTGTTTGATCTATCCAGTCTATATTATAGCAGCCTGAAGGCACTAAGTCAGGTGGCTAGCATGGATGACCCTTAGAGAGTCCTAGTTATCCTTTAAGATTAAAAGTTTGCATTATTAATCATTACTGCATTTACCACAATGTAATTAACTTTTTTTTTCTTTCTTTCTTTGCGGTACGCGGGCCTCTTCACTGTTGTGGCCTCTCCCGTTGTGGAGCACAGGCTCCGGACGCGCAGGCTCAGCGGCCATGGCTCACGGACCCAGCCGCTCTGCGGCATTTGGGATCCTCCCAGACCGGGGCACGAACCCGTGTCCCCTGAATCGGCAGGCGGACTCTCAACCACTGCGCCACCAGGGAAACCCGATGTAATTAACTTTTAATCCCATATCCGCCCTGCCCAACGCTGAGATTCTTGATGGTAGGAACTACTTCTCAGTCATCTTATGCCAGGTTCCTAAGCAACTCTTGGTGCACGGAAGAATCAGTGAAAGGTGTGTTGAATAAATGAAAACCTTACCTGCATCTGTGTTCTCAAATTAATTTAGTGACATGCCACTGTTGGGGTTCAGGGCAGGCTGCCCCCAAAATGTGCCTCAATAGCATATGGATTATTTTGAATTAAAGTTTTGAAAGAAACAGCCAGTCCGGGGAAATGGTTAAAACAACAACAACACTCTGACACCGACCTTTCTCCTTGAAAGTGGGAAATAAATCTCCCATGTGAACGTATCCTCCTTATGCCAGGGGGATAGAAAGCATCCTCAGCACCACAATCGGGGGATTCAAGGCTAAGAAAGCTGCATAAACCAGCTTTGTTAATTCTTCATTGGTCTGCTACCCCTAGCACAAGCCCCTTTGTTTTGTTAAATCTTCACAAATAATTGTTTCTTTGTCTAAAAATGATATATAAACAGCCTTCTTTGGTCACTTTGGGGGACCCGTTTCTATGAGACCTCAATGTATACACATTAAAATGTTTTTTCTCCTGTTAATCTGTCTTGGGCCCCCTATCTCCACTCCCACTGAGAACCCTCTTCACGTCACTGGGGCTATTGACATAGCTCTCCAACTAGTTTCTCTGTCAAGACCGTCATACATATCATCTCTAGATTTCCTTTCTTCAAAAGAAAAACAATTGATCCCACTACTTCTCAGGTTGAAAGCTTCTGCTGCCCACAGAATAAAATCCAAGCTCGCCAGTATGATGTACAAGACTTTTCAAACTCTGGCTCCACCCTATACCATCTCCTGCCACTTCCCTCAATACTCCTGCCACACTGAACTTCTAAATGTGCAGCAAATATGCCAAGTTCCTGTAATGTCCAAATCTTTACACAGCCTGAAAGCTTTTTTTCATATATGATCCTGTGTCCTAGTTATCCTTTAAAATTCAGTTCTAGCATTAATACTTCTTCAAGCCTTTCCTGACTCCCCTGGGGAATTTGTCATTTTCCCTTTAATGATTCCACTGAGATTTGTTCCTGTCTCTTAATGACATTTATCAGGTGGCACTGTTTTTACCTGTGTTTCTCTTCCATTAAGCACAGTAAGTTCTTTAATCACAGGGACTCTCTCCCCTTCCACAAAGCCTGACCAGTGGTAGGTACTCAAAAATGACTACTAAACTCATCACCAAATCCAATCAATCTACCTAACAAATATTTTCGGCATCTAATCTTTATTATATACTGTATTAGAGCTTTAGCTACAAAATTATAATGTTCCCCTATGTAAAGTAAATACAAACTGCTCGTCTATAAAACAAAGAGATTCCCTATCCTTTTCTTTCAATTACAGGAAATAGGTTGGTGAAGGAAAACAAGATTCCTAGGAAGGTGGATAGGAGTGTAGAGAGGAGGTGATGATGGGGACAAATTTTTTGTTCCAGTGAGGAGGTGAGATTACCAAAAATTAACATGCAGGTGCTGTGAGTCAGACAATGAATTTATTTCTAGACCGAGATACCAACAGCATTTCTATACATTAAAGTCATTTGCTGGGGTCTCTTTTCCCTTCCTCCTGGGCACTTCCTGTATCTCCCCTCTTCCTTTTCCCCCAATTCTCAGTGCTGGACACTTTCTGTAGTAAGAAGAAGAAAGACAAAAAGGAACCTGAAGGGTGGTGGTAGGGAAATGCCTAATGGATTGGAATGAAGGAATAATTGCACTTGCAGATTTTGCATCAATCATGAGTTTTTATCCCCAGGCATATGTATGGCTATGTAATAGTCGCTGGCTTCAATGCAACACAAAGGCTTAGTTTTGCTATTCCAACACACAGGACAACAGCCAGGGCTACTGGGTGCCTTCTACCTTCCTTTTCCTTAGTGACAGAGAATTTCCTCTCTCCTTTTTGTATTGTCCTTTTAGAAAAAAAGATTATAAGAAACTCAAGGTAAAATAAATTAAAAGGCTTGTCTATCCAAATGTATAGTCAATGAAATGGAAGAATGTTGCAGTGAGGGTGGCCCTAGATTAAATTCCAAGCACCCGCTAACTGTGGGAACTTGGTTGAAGCACTTGTTTTCTCTAGGTCTCAGTTTTCTTCTCTAAAAACAAGATTATGATCACATGAACACTTCTTTCTGCTTAGGGTCTAGTCAGGAACAAGACTGAACAAAGTGTAGAATTCTACTAATTAAAAAAAAATGTAGAGCATGTTGAAAAAAATCTGAACATAATAAAGCCCAAGCTTAGGCAAATGATAATTAAACATATAATGGCCACATTAAAACCTCAGGTCAAATTCTCTTCCTTCCATTCTTCAATGACAGTTCCAGCTGGTGATATTGAGGAAACTGCATTATTTCCCATTAGAAAGACGTTTAAAAATGGCAAAATTAAAATAAGTCATGCCAGGGTTCTTGTTTGTACTTGAATATGTACATAACCTTATGTGCCTTTACAATACCCTTCTGTCCTTTACATCATTTTCTTTTTCATAATTAACACAATTAACCCTCCTTCATAAAAAAGGGGGGAAATGTCTGCCCTCTTGGAAAAGCAAATCATCTGAATTGAGCCCATTGTTATTTCCATAAAAAAGTAGAGAAATTATTGCTACATTTTTATCTTTAACTATTATAGACTGACGAGACTGAATGTTTCAGACCTTTCACCTTAATTTATCTCTTTCTCACTCCTTGGAAGAACCAAGCATTAGAAAGAGCACCTAATGGGTGACAGTTCTCACATTTGCCCCTAAGACCATCTGTGACCTTGCTTATAGGTTTAGACCTCAGGATTCTGATCTTCAAAAAGTTACAGTTAAACTAAATAACTGGCTGAATCTAAAACTCAATAAATATTCTTGTTCTTATTTTTCGATTTTATTTCTCTAAATGAGAGTAATATTAGTTACCTCAATGGCACTACTAAAGCATTCATTGAGCTTCCATAATAAGAGTAACAATAACAATAAAATTTTATGACTTTTTCTCAAAGGAAACTGGAACACTTTACCAACATTATAGTCTCATTAATCTCATGCCTTTGAAAAATGGTGCAGGGTTGTATGGATAAAAGGGTATGAGCCAGGGAGTCAGACAGACCTGTTTTCCATTTACCTGCAGATTGTTTGAGTAATGAGTAAATGAGATAATGGACATCTAGTATGTGTCTGCACGGTAAGCACTCAACACGTAATTCTCTCTCCTTCCTTCTCTGTCTCTCCAGACCCACCAGCCATTTCTCCCCAATCCTCTCTCCCTCCCCCTGCTCCAGCAACCTTTCTTCCATCCCTTCTTTCCTTTTACTGTAGTGCAATCTGAGACAAGTTTGTTGGGGGGTTTGTTTTATGTTGTGTTGTTGACCCAAAAGCATTCTGATCGCCTCTGAGAGAAGTTGTAAAAGTATTATCACTATTCCACTGTCCTGCCTGGGCAATAGAGTCCAACTCCTACCTTCAGTCAAGTTTCCAGAGGGTAGGATAAGTAACTGCTCTCTCAGCATCACTCTTCTTAGGTTCAGAAGACTCTTAAGTCTGAAGCATCATAGTGTCTACATTTTGACACCTGGGTGAAACAGAAAATATCCAACTGGAGCTAAGCCAAAAATTAATGGGGAATGAGACCTATAATTCCAAGAACTCAAGTTATAATCTGCATGCAAGATTCTCTGTCTGTATGTCTCTATGTTGCCCAAAACCCTTCACCACAATCTTGTTTAAATATTGTCTGCTTGCCCTTGTGCACTATGGGAAAGCCTGCATGTCCTCTTGGGTCAGGATGGTAAGCAGTAAGGAGTGCACAACTTGAAGCCAGCATGGTGGTGGTGGTGGAACCGGTGTGGAAGAAACAGAAAAAACCACAAGAGTCTCTCCACCTTCCACAGAAATCTTGGAATGAAAGTTGTATCTTTAAGATTCAACTGAGGGTTTGCCTACCCTGACACCTTGAGTGGAGATTTTTATCTCTCCATTTCCACGCTAGCAGAAGTGGGAGTTTTGTAACTGCAAAGTGTGGCGTTTTCTCTTATAGAAGATGGTGTAACACATGGCATTTTTAAAAACATTTAGATGGAATAACTTATTCAAGAAAGAGTCAGTCGTGCAGCTATCCTCAAGTTTTGCCCAGAGCAAGATGTATTAAATAACAGTATATTTATTCAGATGATATATTTGGACAGCCTGATACTCCAGGAAGAATTTAGAATTGTGGGATACTAAACTTAATGATATCTTGGAGAAAAATAAATCATGGCTTTAGGAGCTGACGGCAAATTTCTCTGAATCTTGGCAGAACTGTGAGGTCCAGTCACTGGCTTGAGCACCATATTCATTTTCTATAAGAACTGAGCAAACTCCTTGATTCTATAAATACACACACACACAAAAAAAATAAAATTATATGAAACATAGTTCCTGAATTAGAGCAAGTGGGAGTGTAGTGAATAACCCTTTAGAAAAGCAGTGGATTTAGATGAATTTAGCAATGAGGACTGATGTCCAAAGTAGTATTTTAAGAGGCAAAGCTGTATAGCTTGGCTCAAATAATTACAAAGGAAGACAATAACAATTTTGTCATATTACAAGGTTGTAGGTTTTAAAGGCGGGGGAACAAAGGAAAGTGTGGTTGCATTTTTAAAGGATATAGCAGAGCAGAACAATGTGAAATTAGGCAAAAGAAAAGCTGGACTGCTCTCAGCTATATTTTCTCAACAGGAAGACATATTATCAGAGAGTAGAGTCTCCCCAGGGCTGCTACAGATGCTTCACTGTTCATGTCATTTCACATGAAATGCATAAACATGCTATAGGAGGTGGACAGGGTGACCTGATGGGTCTCCTGTCTCTAATTCCTGTGATTTAAAGGTTCTGTGCTATTACCAAGCAAGAAGCACTGCTTTTTAGTATCTCATTTGTAAAATGACCCTGCAGGTGTTTTCTCTTAGCTTCCACCTTTGCAGAACTCTTTTTTTTTTTTTTTTCCCACCTATGTAGTGAGACTCAAGATTATAGTATTCAGCATCACAGAAGTGGAGAGGGTATGGAGCGAGGGATAAACAGGAGTAAATGTTTGCTTACTTAAGAGGGAGGGAAACTGGAGGAGAAGTGAAAAGATCATCACACACTAGCAAATTTCTTTGCATCTAAATGGAATTTGGACTTAGACACCACATTCCTGTAAGAAAAGCTGTATTGAGTGCAAAAAAACCCCAAAACTGCACATTAATCTTCCTTTTGACAAGACTAAGGAAAAGCAAACAAAGGAACTAATTTAACACTGACTTATTGAAGTTCTTAGATTATAATTTAATTCTCAAGGAAGCCACAGGGTAGTGACAACCTTTGGATGACACTGAATGTCTCTGACCTGTTAAAAGCCTTTTAATGACAATTCTAGAATGTAATCTGTATGTGCCATTTACATGATCTATATAAAGCTTTATCTTTTAGTCCAGATGGACTTGGAAGCACAAGATGAAAAAAAACCTTCAGATGGCAACCCTTGCTGGGTTTTAATTTTAAGTACAAGGCTTAGCCTGAATTTTTTTTTTCAATTTTTATCGGGGTATAGTTGATTTACAATGTTCTGTTAGTTTCAGGTATACAGTAAAGTGAATCAGTTATATATATATCCACTCTTCTTTAGATTCTTTTCCCATATAGGCCATTACAGAGTATTGAGTAGAGTTCCCTGTGCTACCCAGTAAGTCCTTATTCGTTATCTATTTTATATATAGTAGTGGGTATATTCAATCCCAATCTTATCTCCCTTTTTGTGGTCAATTGTGAATGGGACACATTGTGAATCCTGTGTGTATTATAAGACACTGGGTCACTGGTGGCTGCAATAGACTTCAGCAGAATTCAAAGCTGATTTTTGGTTGTCAGAATAAAAGAATTTTAAACTGGGCTTAATGTTTTAGGCTACAGTAGAATAGTAAAGGAACTTCTTACCAGTTACCTAGCAAGACACACTACCACTGAAGCATGATGAGTTAGTAAGGAAATTCATTAAGTTTCCTTGTAAAAAAAACCATACAATTATTAGTATCAATATTAATCAGTAGTAAATGCTTAGAAAATCCAGCTACCTACCCATTTACAAGAGCTACAAACTATTAACATAACTAGCATTTTGCCTACAAAGTAAGCATGAATTCCCACCTTCCTTGCTAAAAGAACTCTGATGGTGTTCAAATTCTTATCTCTCAAAGAAGGGGACACCATTCCCAGCTCAGAAGTAAATTCTTGAAGACTTTATCAATTACTGATTTTTACCATCCTCTTTGCTTATGATTGGTTTTGGGATAGCCTTTGAACCAATGAATAGTACATTGGAAATGTGATGGGTGTGCCTCAGAAAAGATGAGTGCTTGCTCTTAAAACTTTAAACCAGCAACTTTTCTAGTAATTTTTTCCATGTTTGGGTGTGACGCCTCAGTGACAAGACAGGAACAAGCCAAAGGGCAAAACAGAGACCTTAAGCATGGTGGAGCTGAAAGATGGAAAGAATCTGTATCCTTGATGACTGCTGAAGTCACCAAATTGACCAATCTTAAGACAACTACTCTGGAATTTGTGCTGCATAAGAACGTTAAGTTTCCTTACTGTTTAAAACTCTCAACAAATAAGAGAGACAATCAACTCAGGGATATTATTAACAATACACCTGGGCTTCCCTGGTGGCACAGTGGTTGAGAGTTCGCCTGCCGATGTAGGGCACACGGGTTCGTGCCCCGGTCCGGGAAGATCTCACATGCCGCGGAGCGGCTGGGCCCGTGCACCATGGCCGCTGAGCCTGCGCGTCCCGAGCCTGTGCTCCGCAACGGGAGAGGCCACAACAGTGAGAGGCCCGCGTACCGCAAAAACAAACAAACAAACAAACAATACACCTAACCAATAAAGAATTAACATCCAGAAAGAAAAGAGAAAGAAAGTGAGAGAGAGAACAAGAGCTCTTGTAAATTAATAATAAAACTATAAATAATCAAATGGAAAAATCAGCAAAGGATGTGAACAGGGAATTTACAGAAAAAGAACAACAGAATATTCATGAACATATCAAAGAATGCCCAACTCATCAGTAGAAAGCAGAGAAATGCAGAGTAAAGCACAATGAGTATAATTTCCAACTCATGAGACTGGCAAAAGGAAAAAAATGTCTGACAAAATTAAAACCACGTTGATGATGGTATGGAAAATTATGAACACTCATGGAGGCTAATAGAAGAATGAATTGATAAAACACAGCAATTCAACTATATCTGCAGATGTCTGTATCCTTTGATCCAGTAGATTACCTTCTAGATACAATTCCTGGAGAAACTCTAGCACAT
Source organism: Delphinapterus leucas (assembly GCF_059928025.1). Classification (NCBI taxonomy): domain Eukaryota; kingdom Metazoa; phylum Chordata; class Mammalia; order Artiodactyla; family Monodontidae; genus Delphinapterus; species Delphinapterus leucas. The sequence goes on from NC_143145.1 coordinate 63,949,884, forward strand.
GTGCACAAGGATACATGTACAAGAATATCTAAAAGAATTTTTATGATAGATAAAGGAAACTACTTTAATATCTATTCAATGGCATAGAATAACATAGTTTAGATGAATGAAATAGATAGATATATAGCATGGATAAATCTTATGCAATCCAATATGGAAAGAAAAACGTGGCCATACTTTCTATCTAGTATGATATCCATTATATAGAATTTAAAAACATGGAAGATGTATATTATTTTTTATCATAATCACATAGTAGTAATAAAAGCAGACACACGAGGATAATAAACACTAAATTAAGGATAACAGTTTCCTCTGGATCATAAAAGGAAGCTTCAATTTTTTAAAAATCTTCCACTTTTGAACTCTTTTGAAATTCAACTTTTTGAAAGTTAACATTTTAAAAACTGACCACATGATTTTAAGAATCCCACATGCACCAAAAATTTTTAAACAAACAAAAGAATTCCTCCTTTCCAGCATTTCCCATGATTCTTTATTTAATGACAAATCCATTTATCCAGGCGCTCAGATGAAAATCCTTTGAGACACTCTTGACTCTTCTTTATCTCTTACACCTTACATCCAATCCATAAGCCAATTTTGGTGGTTCAAATATCAAAATATGTACAGTGTATATGGAACTGAATCACTACTTACCAATTTCACCACCACGCTAGTTAAGTTTACCACTATCTCTTGCCTGGACCACTGTGGTTGTTTTCTTACTCATCTTCCTGCCTCCAAACTAACCCCTTGGAGTCTGTTCTCTAAACAGCAGCCAGACCTCTTTCCTTTAAAAGATTAGTTCAATCATGTCAGGACTCTGCTCAAAGCACTCCATGAGCTTCCTATGATGTGCAGAATGAAATCCAGCTGCTCTGACTTCCTTAATGCTCCTTCAGCACTGTAAACACGTTTCCACTTCTGCAAGCATGGGGCTGACCCTTCCATCTTCCAAGAACACCCTTCCTTCCACATGGGCTGTGCTCTCACCTACTTAAGATTCTGCTTCAATGCCACCAGATCAGAATGGATTTCCCTGACCACCCTTATCCAAAGTAGCACCCCCATCACTCTCTTCCCCTTCTCTGCATAAATTTCTCCACAGCATTTCTCAACCCCTGACATCCTATGTATTTTGTATACAATATGTGTATTTTGTACTGATGTTTTGGTTTATTGCATGTTCTCCCCATTAGAATGTAAACTCCTGGGTGCAAGGATATTGCTTCATTGTTATATTGTACCTCTTGTAACTAGTACAGCACCTGTCATACAGTAGAAGCTCAAAAAAATATTGAATGGCTGAATTTACTGAATTGGTATTTTTTGTAATCTAAAACAAATATGACAACATATTAGATTTGATAAATCTAACTGTTGTCATCATGGAATTTTGCTATATTTTACAATTGTAAAAACTGAAGGCCCCTTATTCTAGAAAACACCTATTATAAGAAATAAGTTTGGGACATGGGAAGGGCCAGATAATAAGAGAAATGCAGGAGGAGACCAGATAAAGACAGATATTTCCCTTACTTTCATCTGACAGGATAGATCATCAGTTCTTTTTTAGGATGTGATTAGAAATTAATGCTAAAAAATTATCACATATTATCTAATACCATTGTAAATAGTGTGCCTATGTATGCATTTGCATACCAAAATTAATTGTATAAAGTAAATAAAACTTTATTCCAAAATTATGGATTTAATCATCCTCGATTCCTTTCCAGTTTTTATGATGTCCTAAGTTAAAGGCGTAGATTGCATTGGTATCTACTGACAATTCTTTAAAGATAAATACTTTTTTTAGAAAAAAACTCTTTACAAGCTTCACTTATGTCTCTGTATGCGATGTTTTATACACTCATAAGGCCTCAGTTTGACAACATGCATTTTTCTTCTTTCCTTCTTCTTATTCAACACAATTTATTAAGCCCTTGCTAATTAGTAAGTCCTCTAGGAATAGAGCAGAAAAGAATAATGATGGCAATAATAATGTTATTTTGTTATTATATTATATAATAGTGATAATATATATTTATTATAACAAGCGCTAACACTTCTACAGTACTCATTATGTAAAGACAGTATTCTAAGAGTTTTACATACATTCATTCACTTAATTGTAGTAACATCCTAATAAGGAAATAGAATAGATATGAGTAAAAAGGTACAGAAGGTTAAGCATCTTTCCCAAGGTTACTCAGGGTCAGTTTCATGAGCATGAATTCTGTGTAGTTGCAGTGAAGGACCCCCATATTTAGAAGGGGCCGCGCTTGATTTAATGCTCTACTGTCACTATCTCAAAATTCTCAATAAATTTTTCATAAGTTGTTCTGCAGTTTAATTTTGTATTGGGCCCTGTAAATTATGTAACTAATCCTGCTTGGATTTGAAACTGGGCTGTTGGTTTCTGGTGAACTTGTCATTATCCACTACACTCCACTACTTCTCTCTTGAGACATACAGGGGGCTGTTCTCATTCATTTATTCAACAAATATCAACTGCCTATCTGCTATGTACCAGGAACTATTCGAAATATTGAGGATACAGTGATGAACAAGATAGGCAATGTCCCCATAATCACGAAGCTTATTTTGGTGGAGCTACAGATAATAAATAAATGAATAACCAAAAAACATGGAATTATGATAAATTCTATAAGGAGAATTAAACTAGAGCCATAAGATTAGAAGTAACTGATGGCTGCTGCAGGTTGGTCCAGGAATGATGGCTTTTAAAAAACAAAATCAAACTAACAAGAAGACACCCCCCGCCATGAGAAACTCTAAAGGAAGAATTTTTCACTTAGTTCTACATTTGCTCTTTATAGTTCACCTTCAGAAAAAGACTTAACCAGAAAAAAAAAAAATGGGAGCAAACATTTCCTAGTCTAGAAAATAGATTACTGTTATAAACATTCTCTCCCTAATTTCAAATGCTTTTCTTTATTTTAGTTTTGATTCCTGGCTAACTCATTTTTCAAAATGGAAGTGATGTCCAAAGATTCGTTGAGATATCTTAGTATCTCTTATATTGAAATGCCAAAGGAACTTGTCAGTGATTTATGTGTCTGTAAATTAAACTCGGTATGCTTAGTAAAATCTGGCCATGATACTAATTAATTGCAATGAGAACAAGATACAATTAATTAAAATATTGACTCAGCAGATCTGGGCTGCCGTGTGCTCTACCTGGGGAGCACCACCTGGAACTGTGCAGTGTTACATCACTGATCAGAAATTGACTTACAGAGTATGATTTCCAAAATCAGTAGAAATATAAAATATTACAGTTTAGACCTTTATTTTACAGACTAGGAATCTAAAGCCCAGCAAGTACATCTAGATCGTCAAAGGTAGTTCAGGCAGCCTTGTTAATTCATTCCCAGTGATTTTTTTTAATTCAGAAAGGAATAACCCATTAAAGACAAAACATAATGACATATTCCTACTGAAAATAAGGACCCTGGAGCAAGTGAGGACCCTCTGCAGGATGATTACCTCTTCTGAAATGTTGATTACATCCCATCTGTTTTATCCTTCTCTATACCACATCCAGACACTAATCTCACCTCTACAGACAACCCCACATGCACATTTCATTCAGGAGGAGGAAGATCCTTATTGAATACAAACGTTCAAAATTTTAGAATTAAAACAAGACCCCATTAATGAGATCAGTTTATTCTTTACATCCCCTGCCTGTCCTAAGTGTTTCAGTATAGGCTTCAGTAAATTGTTTCTCACAAAAATAAAGATACTAACAGTTATTAACATACCTTGCTCAATTAATAACAATTCCTTTCACATGTTTAAAAAACCTGTTCTCATAATAGTGATCAATTATTTGTAATTAGATTCTACTTTCCTTCATTTATCAAATTCCACATCACTGAAAATGACAAATAGCCCCTAGAAATTTGAAAAAACAAGGAGTACAGTCAGAAATATGAAAACCCTTGTCTCTTAAGGACTTTAGGGGAAATCGTGCTCTTGGATTTCTAAGTACAGCTCACCTCAAAGCATGTTCTCATCTATTTGGAAACTCATAGGCTCTCCCTGACTTCTTTTTAGGGCTATATGTACATATATATATATATATATATTTTTTTTTTTTTTTTTTTTGTGGTACGCGAGCCTCTCACTGTTGTGGCCTCTCCCGTTGTGGAGCACAGGCTCCGGACGCGCAGGCTCAGCGACCATGGCTCATGGGCCCAGCCGCTCCGCGGCATGTGGGATCTTCCCGGACCGGGGCACGAACCCGTGTCCCCTGCATCGGCAGGTGGACTCTCAACCACTGCGTCACCAGGGAAGCACAGGGCCATATTTTTGATAATGGTTATTCACAGATTAGAAAATAATTTTCTCAAACTAATTTACTTTCTAATGAAATCAATGAATTGTTCGCTACAGAGAGAATACCAATAAAAGAATTCCTAGGAATGAGGGAGGAATGAAGCTACTGTCATGGTTTTCAAGCCATCGTTTATAAAGACTCAGAGTTCCAGAGGTATCCTTCGATGGCAGGATGACTGTGGCGGTGGAAGAGAGGGAAGTAAGGAGTAAGACAAAAGTCAGAGCGGGGGTGCCAGGGGAGACACCCACATCCTTCTTCTTCATAGTGGACTCTGATTATTTGTTCTGTGTATTAGGGTTCAGAGGAAAGCCTTTAATTAAAAACAATATTTGACAACACAAGTCTAGTAAGCTGCCTCTTTCTTAACCAAGTATTGTTGTTGCTGCTGTTACTGTTGAAAGAGAGAGAAGTGAACTTTAAAGTTGTTCAAGACACACACACAAATAACCAAAAAGGGAGGGAGGGAGCGAGGGAGGGAAGGAGGGCGGAAGGAAGGAAAAAGGAAGGAAAGAAGGAAGGAAGGAAGGGAAGGGAAGGAAAGAGGGAGGGAGGGAGGGAGGGGGGGCAGGAGAGAACGAGAAGAATTTATTGAAAATGTAACAGAGTTTTCATAGAATCCTAAGGAGAACAATGAACTGGGCAGGGCAAAGACCAGAAACTGAAGAGCTGCCTCAGAATTCCTGAACTTATGTGCCTTCAATTCAGTAATCCAGCCCAGACAGACCTGACGCTCTTGGTCAATTCAATATTCCCAGGATAATCTGATTACCTCAGCTAAATCACATATCCATGGAGGAACATTCAACTCTGGTCAAGGGGGCAGGTTCACATGGCACCAAAGTGACTGCTGAGGCTTGACCTTTATAGAAGAGCAGGTCTCCTAGAAGAAAGGTGGGCTTTGCAGACATCCCCCCTTCAATCCCAGCACATAAGTTGCTAGCAATTAGGAGACCAACCATATCACGTTAAAGGTCTAAAGGTCATTGCTATGGGTTGTATTTTGTCCCAATAAAATTTGTCTCTTGAAATTCTAACCCCCAGTGCCTCAGAAGGTGATCTTATTTGGAAATAGGGTCTTTACAGAAGTAATAAAGTTAAAATGAGGTCATTAGGATAAGTCCTAATTTAATATGACTGGTGTTTTTATTAAAAGGAGAAACTTGGACACATATATGCACAGAGAGATGTGAAGCTATAGGGAGAGCACCATGTGAACATGAAGATAGCCATCTACAAACCAAGGAGGGAGTCCTAGAACAGATCCGTTCTTCACAGCTTTCAGAGGAACCAATGCTACCAACACCTTGATTTTAGACTTTTTGCCTTTGGAAGAGTGAGACAATTCACTTCTATCATTTAAGCCACCTGGTTTGTAGTACTTTGTTATGGAAGCCCTAGCAAACTAACAAAGTCATTTTAAGAGATAGTCTTTCTTTCTGCAGGTTGCATAAATTCATCCCAAAGAAAGGAACAGTTTGAAGAGTCAGGCCACTTAGATTACTATATGACTTCAGGAAAGCCAGTTCAATTTTTGGAGCACCAATTTCTTCATCCTCAGAGGAGCCGTGATGCCTCAACTACCTACAATTTGTTGTGAAGTTCTGAGGATGAATGAAGACATTGTATTCAAAAGTTCTCTAAAGAATGTGAAGCAATCTGACAAGAATACATTTTTCTGCTATAAAAAAAATAGACAAAGTTGCATCTATTTTACTTCTAGCAGTTTAACACAAGCATATTAATCAGATAATGGGAAAATTTAGAGTAGAGTCGTTTTAAGCGTTATTACTTTCATGATTGTACATTTAAAAAGTGGAAGGAAATGTAGGAAGTCTTCAATTCACAATGGCAAGAAAACCTAAGTTTATAATACCACTTGCTTTAATGTTTAGTCATTTTCTTCTGATCTGTTATGATTACTGCCCCCCCTATTTCTTAAAACTTTTCCATTTTACCTAGTAAGAGTTGAATAATCCAGTGATTAATAAGAATTAACATTTAAAGAACCTGAAAGTACCCTGTTACATTAACTTATATCAAAATACATTATAACACTTTCAAGATAGAAATATCCCTCCACATTACCTCTAGCTTGGAGCTTTTTATTGTAAATTTCAATAACTATGAACGCCATAGATTGGATTTCAGCTTCATAAAACTGATGCGTGTACACACGCTTTCTCTCTTTTGGGTCATGTTCTTGATCTAATTTAACTGTTCTTACTAACCAGTGACATGCTTTTACTGGTGTAAAAGTAGATCAGAAGGCATCTCATCTTCATGCTGGATAAAGATTCAATTCCTGAGTCTGTTACACTTGACTGTGGAACTTGCCTGAGAGATTTTTGTGGGATATTGCTTTGTGGCAACTCCCTAAAAATCCACAGTGAAACTTGAGCTTGGAAAGGAGCTTTCTGCTACATCTTTGCAAAGCCTCAGATAAATAAAATGCAGTTTCACTGTTCAATAAGTTAAACTTAACAGGATTCCAAGTATTGTTCAAATATGGCCTTTTTTGAGGAGGTTTTTATTATAACTATGTTCACTGTGCTTTTTAAGTTAAAGAGATAAGTTCAATTTCATTTTTTAATTAATTTAAAAACAAACTACAAACCTAACATACATCCTTAGAATGATCAAACTATTTCCAGTTCTTTCTAAATAATAAATCCATTTAGTATTAAGTTCACTAGTAGCATTTAAAAAATAATCTATATCCAGCATTATAAAAATAGCTCTTCTTGTATTTTCTCCTTATTATTTCTCTGTTAGATAATTGAACCAAATATCTAATAGCATTGTTGACAGACTTGTCAGAACAGTTGATTTGTTATAACTTTCCTCATACTCATAGACCCTCCACACAGCTGCTATGCAATGTGCTGAAAAGTTAACCCTTCATGTTTCCTTATATAAACAGGTAATTTGACTTCTCTTATACATATTCTTAAGTTTACTAATATATTCCTCTAAATTGGGAATTTACAGGAATACATGTTAAAAACATGTTTGACGAATAAACAAAAGTTTGATTCAAGTACACATTCCTAAACTCTAAATTTTAAATATGATACCAAACATTAGAATCATCATCCCATTGACATTTCGTTCCTTCACATGGAAAAACTAATTGGCCAACATAATTTTATAGAGTCACTTTGCTGTACCATCTATTTTAGTGCTGGTTTGTTGGTATTGATACAGTATGCATCATATGACCCTGCATATGCATACAACTGATGAAAATGACAACAACTTCATAATCAACAGAGAAAATACAATTCTGTATCCAGGAATCATTTTCCCAGAATGATTCAATATTCAGAGCTTCTAAACTCCGCTTCCTGTTGCTCCCAAACATTCTCTACTACTCAGGTCAAAGAGGTTGCTTCTGAATGTGAGTCTACGCACTGTGTCGTCCATAGAGAAATGTTGGCTCACCGAAAAATGTCACCTGAACTTAACAACGTTTTGCAGGATGTGATCAAAATTATCAACCACGTTAAAGTACATGCTCTTAACTCACATCTGTTCGTATGCAGAAAAACTCTTCCTGTAAAAAGAGAGATTAGCTGTTTTAGACAACCAACACCCAAATGCATTTTCTCTTTGCTAATGAAAAGAACTCAAATTGTACTGCAAAAAAAAGGACTCAATAGAAAGTAGCATCATATAGGAAGCATTTTCCTTAGGGTTAGATGCTAACACAATTTGTGTAGTCTAGAAACCTCGGGGGTCCTATTTCCTAGGAAGGACAAACATTACCCACATATTATATTTTTTTAATCATGTATCTCTGGTCTTTCTCTTTTAATAATCATTTTATATTGTTTGTGGATTCTGTATATCAGAAATTGGGAAAGGGCTCAGTGGGGATGCCTTAACTCTGTTCCATGATGTCTGGAGCCTCAACTGGGAAGACTCAAAGCCTGGGGGTGACTATATGTGGCTGGAATCATTTGAAGGCTCGTTCATTCTTATGTCTTGTGGTTAATGCTAGCTGTCAGCTGAGACCTCAGCTGGGGCTCTAGATTACCGGAGGTCCCTCTGAGTAGCTGTGTGGGTTTATTTATAGCATAGTGACAGCATGAGTTGCAAGAGCAGGTATCCTCAAAGCACAAGGCAGAAAGCATAGCACTTTTATAATCTAGCCTCAGAAGTCATAAAGAGTCACTTCTACTATACTCTGCTGGTTGAGATAGTCACGCAGGTCTACCTGGGTTCGTGGTAAGTGAGCATAAACCTAATGCTAAATGAAAGAAATGACAAGGTTATATTATAAGAAGAACGTTTGGGATGGGAATATTTCTGTGGTCATTACTGGAAAATACAATCTGTCACAGTATCACTACTCTGACTTTGGTATTTACCATTTTCATATATTTTCAAAATTTTAGTATATATGCATGCAGAAATGAAAATATTATATTTCAAGCTATCTGTGGGGTTTTTTTCTCAATTTTGTCTTTAAAATTGATCCAGATTAGTATATGTAACTCTCGTTCTTTTAACTTCAGTACAATAACCTTTTGTATAAGAATACGACAATTTGTTTGTTCCTAATCCTGCTTCTCTGGTCTTTTAAAGGCCCAGCAAAAGTGAATTTTCAGCACTCTGCTGGCAATGATGTCATGGTTCTCAATACGTTCGTTATAAGTTGGTATAACATATTAAAAGAAGGAAACAAAATAAAACTTGAAAAGTTTATTTTCAAAATTCCAGGTGAATGTTTAATTTATGTGTTCAATCTAAAAGATTTTTTTTTTTTAGGTTTTAAATGTAATGCTTGTAATGTCATTTTAAAATGACAATATGCTAACTGAATGAGTGAATGAATCAATGGGCCAATAAATGTCCTGATGATTAGCCAAGCAGTCAATGAATTCAAGACCCTCCATTATCTGGGGACAAACTTCCTGACTTGACTTATCACGTTTCTTCCTCCCTCTGCTGACATCGGTGCCTCCTTTGGGATGCCTTCCATCCCAATTTCTGCCATTTGCAAACCTTTCCATTCTTCAAGCTGCCTCAGAAAGTCAGTCTGGCAAAGTGACAAAGGCTCAGGCTCCAGATTCAGACAAATCAAGTTTTAAATATATACCTGCTCAGCCACTTTTAGACACTATGAGCTTGATCAAGTTTTCTAAAGGTCGTTTTTTTATCTATGAAATACAGATAATAATCGTATTAACCTGATAGGTTTATTTTAAAAATTAAAAGACCTAATATATGAAAAATGCCTATCATGTGGTAGTTTTTCGCTAGATATTAATTTAAAAAGTTCTTCTTTGACATTTCCTCCATGATACCTTCCTTGAGCACCATGTCCCTATAGTATAGTGAAGTAGTTCCCATGATTTTTTGTTCCATAGAATCATCTGGAGGATTTTTAAAAATCCAAATCGCTGGCTGTGCCTCAGAACAATTAGTCAAAGGACAGCCCCTCGGGGTGGGAAAGAAGAATTTTTAGTTTTTGAAGTTCACTAGGTGATTCCAATGTGCAGACAAACTTGGGAAATATGGCAATAGTGTCTACCCAATCTGCCTGATCATAAGAATCATCTGGAATATTAATTTAAAAAGTAAAAGAGCCTCCATTCCAGATCTAAAAATCTGAATCTCCAAGGCAGAGACACAGGACTCTTTCTTTTTAATGTGTCGTAGGTAAATCTCATTATCAGGCAGGTATGGAAACAAGCTATTGGTATGTTAGATGTACTTCTATATTAGAGTCTCTTAATAATTTATATTATTAATCTCTTTTTCAATGCAAGGACAGTGCCTCTTTTAACTTTGTTTCTTAACGTAGAGCTTACATATATTGGGTGTGCGATAAATGTTCTGAGTTGAACTGAATTAAGAATCATCATAGTCGAGTAATTATTATAAGCCCATCTCTGAACTGAAACATTTCCAATTTGTATTAAAAATTGAAGGTGTACTTAGTGTCCAAAGTACAAACAGTTGTATATAATCTGACATCTGAAAAGTGTTGGCATTAGTCTCAGCTTTGCCACTATCCAGCTTCAGGAACTTGGAAAGTTACATAACTTCTCTGGGCCTCAGTTTCCTTCTATGCATAATGCTGTATATATGCATATGGATGATAAGTTCTCAAAGTTCATTCCTATTGAATACCAAACTGAGTCCAAACTTTATTCAGGATACATGAGGAGAAACTGAAGCTACTATTTCCCTATTTTAAGCTGCCTCTCTTAATTATCCTTCCTGGAAGAATAATTCTTCCATCACTTTTCTATGACCAAACATTCTTTCACATTTTAGTTTGCTTTTTAGTATCTACAAATGAAATGTGCTTAGAGCCTCGATGCCACTGCCCTTCCCACAGGGACGACAGCCTCCATCGTTCCACTCTGCCATCGACACATATGTCTACACTTATTTTTATTCTGAGGCTTCTCTCTCACTGTCTGGTTTGTGACTTATGTGTCTGCTTTCTGTTTCCTGCCAGAGTGTTCACTCCACACCAGTCAGCCACTTTTCATCAGTAGAGACACACAGTCATCACCCTCATTGGTAATCCTCTCACTATACCAAATGAAAAACATATTTATTTTTGTTCCTGTATTTAACCCCATCTCTTTTCACTTTTCTGTGAATCTGGCTTTAAGATTAAGATGACCAGATTAAGAGAACAGTTATGGAATGTTTATTCTCTGGTTTTCCTATTCACAGATTATAACAGAATCACCTTCAGAAAGGAGAATAATTAGCTATTAACTGTCAGTTTATTTTTCATGAATTATATGGAATAAAAATAGTTTGATATTGAAATACACTTGATCTCAATAAACTTAAACGACTGTAATACCTCTCATAAGTATAATAAGTATAATATTTATAGTTAACTGATAGAACTAAAATTGTTAGTGTTTCTATTATTTAAAAAAATTATGCGCTTAGGGCTTCCCTGGTGGCGCAGTGGTTGAAAGTCCGCCTGCTGATGCAGGGGACACGGGTTTGTGCCCCAGTCTGGGAAGATCCCACATGCCGCGGAACAACTAGGCCCGTGAGCCATGGCCGCTGCCTGCGCATCCGGAGCCTGTGCTCCGCAACGGGAGAGGCCACAACAGTGAGAGGCCCACGTACCGCAAAAAAAAAAAAAAAAAAAAAAAAAGATGCGCTTAAAGATGATTAATTTTTAACATTTAGGACAAAATGGATATTAAAGGAAATAATAATAACCAAAATATAAATAATATCTGATATCAAAATATATTTTAAAGAAAAATAATATAGGACTACAATCATAGTGCATGTCTCTTGAATAAGAGCATGCTTATTTTCAGTACTGCCTTTTAGGAGATGTGATTGAAAAAGCTATCCAAAAAGGAGTTAAATTTTTATTACTAAATCTAATCTCACATTGGGACCAAGATCTGTTTCATTTTGTCAATTGATGATCTAAATGTTAGGTACAGCTCAAATGTCCCTGATCATTCTGTAGGTCATTCAACTACCCACAGTCACAATGTCATACAGCTTACAGAACAGATGGAGGTATTTTATGGTGATTCTGCTTCTGTATCTAGATGAGACTAGCAGTGAGATTTTTCAGGAAGATATCTGTAATCATTGCCCTAAGTTTGAACAAATCAATAAATCTCTGTTCAATGCTAGTAAATAGTACAGATAAAAAAGTAGAAGATGAAGAAGAGCAAAGAATAACTGTCGTTTCAATTTTTAAATGCATTTTGAGGACTGATCATACAGAAATGGCTGTTGAAGATACACAGATAACTGGCTCATGAGACAGATGGTTTTAGTAAACTTTAGGACTATAATCCAACTGAGTCCTGTTCCCATATCCATTGACTGCTGGTCCTCAGGATAATCACTTTGAACAGATCCACAATATTCTCCATAATTGCCATTGTTCAAAACAGTTTTGAAATACCTCTTTTGGCAGTGATATGTATCTTCCATATGACAGAATGACTTGCTTGTGATGGGCCTTAATTTTTTCACTGTCTTTGGTATATAGATTGTTAGCATATATGCATGCATAGTAAAATGGTTACAAACATGGAATCTGAATTAAAAACACCTGGGTTTAAATCCCAACCCTACCAATTCTTACCTGTAAGACTTTGAACAAGTTACTTAACCCATCTATACATAGATTTCCTTTTCTCTAACTCTACACATAATTTATTGAGAGATTGTGAGGATTAAACGATTATACATATACATGTGAATATGTGTGTATACCATAGACATGCATATATGACAGGCTAAATAAGTATTTGCTACTACCACTATTATTATTATTATTAAATAATTAAAGAACATCCTTCTCTTGATATTGTATTTTTTTGGTAAGAAGTTTTCTCTGAAGTTATTTTACTTTTCACTTTGTAAATAACACCTTTAACCATGTCAAGTATATTTTCAAAATACTGCAAGATTTACTAGAAATACATTTAATATAACCATTTCAATAAAAATTTTGACATGGTAATCTCAGTATGGTGAATAGTATTATGTATTAATTCTTCCATTTGTTTTAGAATAACTTTGTAATGGCTTTAATTTTTATATAAATTTAGGATAAAATATTTATATGATATTTAATCTTCCTACATAAGTCCATAGCCTGTCTATTTTCAAGCCTTCTTTTAAATATTACTCACTAACATTTTTATAGTTTAATTCATATTGTTATTTATAAGCATTTTACATTTTTGCTGTGATTTATTATGAATGGAACTATAGTTTTTCATCATATTTTCCAGCAGGTAATCGCTGATGTCTTAGGTTGGCTCCCCCAAAAGCAGATGCTGAAACAAGGGTTAATAGGCAAGTAATTTATTAAGAAAGTGTTCCCATGGAAAACTAGCCAGGGAGTGGGGGTAAGGAGATAGGGAAGGGGTAAAAGTCCAGCAAGGATACAACCTCAGATTAAGTCCTGAATAAAGTACCTTCAAGTTGATCCCACAGGGAACTGTGATGTGTAAGCGAAGACCCATGGCAAGGAAGCTATGGTTTTCATATGCCCAGACATGTCAGTGTATGGTAATTGGACACACGCAGGAAATATACATTCCCTTCGTGTTCCCTGAGTGAACACTTCTTCGTGTTCACTCAGGCAATGTAAGGCACAAGTAGCCTTAAGGCAATTATACAAATACTATATAATGTTCACCAATGCTGGCTGTTGGAAACAAAATCACAGTAAGGCCATGGCACCTAAAAACAGTAAAAAGAGGATCCAAGAAGATATTGGCAAAGTACCAAAATTGTCCACTTTGGTCCCAGCCTTGCCCTTCTCAGGTCTACTCCCATCACACAATTAAGTTCACTCCATCCTGTAACAGATTCTTCAAAATGATGGCTGGTCAAAATATCTGAGGAAAAAAAATACTTAGAAAAAACCTCCATATCTGGAAGCGTAGCTGCAATTGCAGTTATACTTGATGAAGTTTAAATAATGCAATTATTTCCAAAGACCCATCACCTTCTGCACAAGCTAGCAGGAAGAGATAAACGGGAATGTGAACAGCATCACCACCCTGCATCTTTCAAGCCTTTCACCTTGGCACTCACTTCTGCAATTCCCTGCAGGGGTGCAGTGCTGCTTTCAGTTAAATATCCTGGCAGGGAGGGAAAGTTCAGAGGCTTCCACTTACCCTTTCTACCATAATAACCCTCACTTCCTGGATCAGAGGACCACTGCAGAGATTCTGCCAGATGCCAAGTGTGTCTGACAGAGGTCAATTACGCATTTAGGAATGGGAGAAATAACCACCAGGTGAGTCTGTGGACTTTATTGGGCACTTGGTGATTCAAACTTGGAACATCATTTATCACCTGATTATTTATAAAGCCCACTTTGGTATTCTGCGTCCCCAAGGATTAGTGTCAATCCCCAAGAGTTTAGATATTTCACTTTCTCTAATGCACAATTACTGTAGTAATTGGTCTCAAATCTCTTTTGACAAGGTTGGATGAAAGATAAGTGGTAGATTTCTACTGGTAGTGTTTCAGGGGACCCAAAACTCTCCTTCAATCAAGAAGCGCTTGGTCAGTGAACTGCCTTCAGTCTGGAATTAAGGGAGAACACATGATTTTCCACCGTAGTGAGTCAAATCATAAATTTGGCACACTACTTGGAATTGTTCTTGTTCTACATCAAGTAATGTTTTGTTGGTCTGCATTTACATTGTTTTTAGGGACATGAAATTAATTATCCCCTGCAAAAGATTTCTGTGGATTAAAGCTTCAGAGCATATGTATATTACACTAATATGCCCACTTAGTCTCTGGCAGTTAAATGTTGCATTATTCTCATGAGGAACCCAACTCAATGATGCCATCTTCCAACATTATATCTCATCTATCAAAGACATTCCCATATTTTAAGGATATGGATGTTCCACTCACCTATGTAATTTCTCAGTGACTTAGTGAAGGGAGTGCCTTTTGGGCCCTTTCAGAAAAAGCAATGTGGGAAGGACTGGAAAGGAAATCCATTCTAACTTGCCTATTTCCTTAAGCCCTTGGATTTTTTCTCTATATTATACCAAGGAAGTGCATATATTTCAACCTCACTGAGTAACCTCTGAGTCAAAGTTTTACTCAACCAACCGGCGTAAAATGTTAGAGCCCCTTCCACCTGCCACAACCAACACATTACATTTAAACTCACTTGTAGGTGCACCATAATTTGACTTTATCCATTCATAAACACTTTGCAATTCATTGTGGAGTACAAAATGTTTCCTCCCATGTCACTTTGAGCATAACCCCTTGGACCATAATGAGAATTGACCCTAGTTACAAGATGGTTGAGGTAAATCTTGAGAAAAAAAGAGGTGTTCCATATAAGATAACTGTACCAGGAAAATTTATTAAAGAATCTTTAATAAGAGAAGACTAATTTCCTCAAACACAAAAGGGAGGGCTGCTTCCACTAGCAAAGAAACTTCAGATGTTCAACATTCTTAACATTAACCAAGTCTTCCCAAATGTTCTATTCCAAGTTTTAGGGTCTATTCCTTCCCGATTGATGCCCTGACTTTCATATGAGAGACTTGATGAGGCTGTGAATTTACCTTCTGTAACCCATACAATTAAATTTTCTTTCTGATTTTTCAGAGGGATTATCATAGAACTTTAGGAAGGAAGATATAATGTTTAGGTTCACTATAGAAATTCTTTGGCTCTCCAAATGTGACTTGGCTGAAAGTCACATGTCTTGAGATTTTAAAGATCTGAGAGACATCATTTTTTTCCTGAAAGCGCCTCATTGCATCGAGGAGCAACCATCTCACTCCAAGCATTTTTGGTTATCACAGGAGCCATAACAGGTAGAAGCAGCAGCCACTTCAGTTCTCCAAACATGTGCTTCCCTGGATACTTTATCACAAATCAACTATAAATGATGTTTGTTAGTCATGATGTCGCTAGATGCCATGAATTATTTGGATCCCATTTCCTTTGGCAAGGATCTCAGCACTAAATTCAAAGTTAGTTCAAAGAGAAAACTGAACCAAGCCCTAAAGCAGGGGTCCCTAACCCCTGGGCCATGGACCGCTACCGTTCCTGTTAGGAACCAGCCTGCATAGCAGGAGGTGAGCAGAGGGCAAGTAAGTGAAGTTTCATCTGTATTTACAGCCGCCCCCCCATCGCTTACATTACCGTCTGAGCTCTGCCTCATGTCAGATCAGCAGTGGCATTAGATTCTCATAGGAGCATGAACCCTACTGTGAACTGCACATGCAAGGGATCTAGGTTGCGTACTCCGTATGAGAATCTAATGCCTGATGATCTGAGTTGGAGCTGAGGCAGTGATGCTAGCACTGGGGAGCGGCTGCAAATACAGATTATCATTAGCAGAGAGGTTTGACTGCACAGAGACCGTAATAAATCAATTGCTTGCAGACTCATATCAAGACCCTATCAGTGAGTGGCAAGTGACAATAACGTTGCATCTGGTGGCAGGCGTTATAGTGGCAAGTGAGTTGATGTGCTTCAATTGTACAACTGCATCTGGTGGCAGGCTTTAAGTCAGAATCCGACACTTATTTTAGTCCGTGCGTGGCCCACCCATTATTTTATTTACCATTTCCATCCATGCCTCTTTCCCACATACTTGTCTCAGTCACAGTTTTGGTAAGCCCACAAGCTAACCCTAGCCAAAATGAGTAAAAAAGCAATCATTGCAGGAGAGCTTCTTTGAAAATGGGGAAAGACCCAGTGATGAGACAGCAGAAGACTCTAAGACTGCCAACAAAAAGAAAGCTGCATTTAAAAGAAAATACCAAGAGTCCTACTTAAATTATGGGTTCATTGCAACAGGTGATTCACATTCCCCAATCCTGCTTTGTATAATATGTGGCGATCTGCTATCCAGTGAAGCCATGAAACCTTCAAAACTTCTTCACCACATGGAGACCAAACACCCTACATTAAAAGACAGCCTTTGGAATTTTTCAAAAGAAAAAAATGTGAACACGAAGAACAGAAGCAATTATTGAAGGCCACCACATCATCAAATGTGTCTGCACTGAGAGCATCATTCTTAGTGGCTACCCGCATTGCTAAAGCTAAGAAGCCCTTTCCTATTGGGGAAGGGTTGATACTGCCTGCTTCTAAGGACATTTGTCATGAACTTTTAGGAGAGGCTGCAGTTCAAAAGGGGGCACATGTTTCTCTTTCAGCTAGCACCATAACTAGATGAATTGATGAAACAGCAGAGGATATCGAGGCACAATTGTTAGAGAGGATTAATGAGTCACCATGGTATGCAATCCAGGTTGACGAGTCTACCAATGTGGACAACAGAGCAACAATGCTTGTTTTTGTGTGATATATTTTTCAGGAGGATGTGCATGAGGATATGTTATGTGCACTTTTGTTGTCAACCAACACCACAGCTGCAGAACTATTCAAGTCTTTGAATGATTACATATCAGGAAATCTGAATTGGTCATTTTGCATCGGCATATGCATGGATGGAGTGGCTGCCATGACTGGACAGATTTCTGGTTTCACTACTCAGGTCAAAGAGGTCGCTTCTGAATATGATTCTACGCACTGTGTCATCCATAGAGAAATGCTGGCTAATCGAAAAACGTCACCTGAACTTCACAACGTTTTGCAGGATGTGATCAAAACTATCAACCACATTAAAGTACATGCTCTTAACTCACATCTGCTCACGCAGCTCTGTGAGGAGATGGACGCAGAGCACACACGTCTTCTCTGATACACAGAAATGAGATGGCTTTCTAAAGGTAGATCACTGGCCAGAGTTTTTGAGTTACGAGAGTGGCGCCAGAGATTTCTTTTAGAAAAACAGTCACCACTGGCAGTACATTGGTGCATGATCACCTATCTCAGCTTTCAAAAGAGATTGAGCATTACTTCCTGTCCACAAAAGACCCCTGAACTGGGAAGGAATGGATCCACGACCCATTTGTGAAAAAGCCAGGTGAATCGACTTTGTCCATGCTAGAAGAGGATTAAGTGCTTGAGATCGCAAATGACAGTGGCCTTAAAAGTATGTCTGAGACAACTTCAGATCTCCATACCTTCTGAATTAAAGCCAAGGTGGAATATCCTGAGATTGCCACAAAAGTACTGAAAAGCCTGTTTCCATTTCCAACATCCTATCTTTGTGAAGCAGGGTTTTCTGCAGTGACAGCAACCAAAACGAGATCAGGGAGGAGACTCGACATAAGCAACACACTTCGGGTATCACTGCCTCCCATCACCCCTAGATGGAACCATCTAGTTGCAGGAAAACAAGCTCAGTGCTCTCCCTGATTCTGCATTATGGTGAGTTGTATAATTATTTCATTATATATTACAATGTAATCATAATAGAAATAAAGTGCACAGTAAATGTAGTGTGCTTGAATCATCCCGAAACCATCCTCCCTGCCCCCAGTCTATGGAAGAACCATCTTCCACGAAACCAGTCCCTGGTTCCAAAAAGGTTGGGGACCACTGTCATACAGTATTTGTCTTTCTTTGTCTGACTTATTTGACTTAGCATAATAATACTCTCCAAATCCATCCATGTTGTTGCAAATGGCAAAATTTCATTCTTTTTATGCTGAGTAGTATTCCATTATGTGTGTGTGTGTGTATAGCACATCCTTTTTATCCATTCATCTGTTGATGGACAGTTAGTTTGCTTCCATATCTTGGCAATTGTAAATTATGAACACTGGGATGCATGTATTTTTTTCAAATTAGTGTTTTTGGTTTTTTTGGATATATACCCAGAAATCAAATTACTGTGTCATATGGTAGTTCTGTTTTTAGTTTTTTGAGAAACCTCCTTACTATTTTCCCCAGTGGCTGCACAAATTTACATTCCCACCAACAGTGTAAAAGGGTTCCCTTTTCTCCACATCCTCTCCAGAATTTCTTATTTGTGTTCTTTTTGATGATAGCCATTCTGACAGGTGTGAGGTGCTAGCTTATTGCAGTTTTGATTTGCATTTCCCTGATGATTGGCAATGTTGAGCATCTTTTCACGTGCCTGTTGGCCACTGCATTTCCTCTTTGGAAAAATGTCTATTTGGTTCTTTTTTTTAAAAAAAAAAATCTTTATTGGAGTATAATTGCTTTACAATTGTGTGTTAGTTTCTGCTTTATAACAAAGTGAATCAGTTATACATATACATTTATCCCCATATCTCCTCCCTCTTGCGTCTCTCTCCCTCCCACCCTCTCTTTGTGACCACTCACCTCTAGGTGGTCACAAAGCAGTGAGATGATCTCCCTGTGCCACGCGGCTGCTTCTCACTAGCTAACTATTTTAAGTTTAGTAGCATATATATGTCCTTGCCACTCTCTCACTTTGTCCCAGCTTACCCTTCCCCCTCCCCGTGTCCCCAAGTCCATTCTCTAGTAGGTCTGCTCTCTATTCCCGTCCTGCCCCTAGGTTCTTCATGACCATTTTTTTTTAAATCTTTTTTATTTTTTGATGTTGAGTTCCATAACCTGTTTAAATATGCGACTATTAACCCCTTATCGGTCATAAAATTTGCAACTATTTTCTTCCATTCAGTGGGTTGTCCTTTCATTTGTAAAGATCCCTTTACCTTTGGTGATCTCTGAGGAAACTCTGATGCATATAGGTATTGATACCATCTTCCTTTTACCTGCTTAAGGTTCATTTATGCTTCTTGAATACAAAGATTCATGTCTTTAATCAATTATAGAAAATCTTAAGCTTTATCTCTTTAAATAGATCCTTTCCTTCATTGGTTCAATTCTCTTCTAAAATTCCTATTGGTTTGAGTAAATGTTTCATGACAAATATGTTTGATTAGCTTTTTCATTACAAGTTTTATATTTTTTTGTTTCCTTCTAAAATATGTTTGTTCTTTTTATTATTTGTGCTTCTTTCTCACACTTTCTATGTTGCAGTTTTTCTCATTCACCATGGCTAATTTCCTTGTGTTTTAATTTTAATTGTAAATTTGTATTCGGTGGACTTTTCCTGTGGAATTTTCACCTGGCCTGGGATAAGCCATCCTTCTTCAGAGGACAAACGTTTTTTCTTACAACATATGTGCAACATCTTATTTCATGCTGTTTATTTTGTCCATTTTTCTGTTTTATTTTACTTGTCTTTTGCTATGTATGTTATGTTTTGTTTGCTTTTGAATCAACTTAAATTCAGTTCTCAGCTTGTGGTTCCCTAAAACACAGGAGTTGTGTAAATTTTAACTCCAAACCAATGTGGTCACACATTCTCAGTGGAGACATTTTTGCTCATTTTTTGCCCACTGAAAGTAATCGCCAAAACAAATAATCTTGTCTTCTGCCTTTGTTAGCAAGAAACATTTCTTTTTTGTTGTTTTTAGTTTGTTTGTCTTGTTTTATTTTTTTCCATCTAATCTTTTACTAATAATACTTTAACCCTTTCTTTGCATTTTTATTTATTTACTTATTTAATTTTTTATTTTATATTGGAGTATAGTTGATTAACAATGTAGTGTTAGTTTCAGTTGTACATCAAAGTGATTCTGTTATACATATACATGTATCTATTCTTTTTCAAATTCTTTTCCCATTTAGGTTATTACAGAATATTGAGCAGAGTTCCTTGTGCTATACATTAGGCCCTTGTTGGATATCTGCTTTAAATATAGCAGTGTGTACATGTCAATCCCAAACTCTTTTCTCAGTTTAGGTTCAAGGCTTTGTCTCCTGAGACAGCTTCTTGGTTTTCTGGAACTCTTCTGCAGGAAAGTTATGGATTTCAGTTTTATTTCCTAATCAGTTTTCTAACTCTTTATTTTTTACCTCTAGGGATTTCCTTCCATTATAGTGAACACATTAAAAATGATTTGTTACATTTCATCCATATAAAATGTACACTATAGTGAAGCTTTTCAGGTTATGTATTTTGCATTATTGACAAAAATACAAGTCCTGAAATTTTCTTTTTAACTTCCTCTTTAATAAAGAGCTCCTTAAAGGATAATTTTTAATTTCTACATAGTAGTGAATATTGTTGTTTAATGTTGAGATTTATTGAAGGATTATTCTTAAACAGTGGTCCCCAACCCCCAGGCCGTGGACTGGTACTGGTCTGCGGCCTGTTAGGAACCAGGCCACAGAGCAGGAGGTGAGCAGAGGGCGAGCAGGCAAAGCTTCATCTGTCGCTCCCCATCGCTCCCCATCGCTCGCATTACCGCCTGGACCATCCCCCTCCCCCTGCCCCCGGTCCATGGAAAAATTGTCTTCCACGAAACTGATCCCTGGTGCCAAAAATGTTGGGGGCCACTGATCTAAAATATTACCAAACTGGGGAATTTATTGGGATTTTTTTGTGTGGTTTAGTGCATCATCATTTTGATAAATGCTGTAAGGAAAATGAAAAGGATGAAATATCTTTAAAGGAAGAAATGTCGGTTATCAGTCTAATAATTAAATCTACTAATTAGACAGTTCTATGTCTTTATTTTATGTCTTATCACTTGTCAAAAATTGAAAGTGGCCATAACATGTCCCAAAGCCATTGCACTGTCTTATTTTCTTCCCATTTCCTCTAGCAGTTTCTGCTTTGTATATGTTAATACCATGTTATTTGCTGCTTAGATTTTGATTCTAACCTGTCTTCACTGTGAATAGTAGCTTTTATCTTTCTTCCATTTACTGTTTTGGTTTTGGAATTATGTCTCAGTGGCTATTCATAGTCTCACTCATAATAAATAACAGATTTTGTTTGCTGAATATACCTTTGCCCATCCTTTTATTGTTTACTTTTTCTACTATTTTGTTTTGGGTTCTCTTTTCTGCATATTTATATATTTTGGAGTGGCCAAATTTTAATCTTTGTGTTTTAATAGTGAGTTTAACCTTTTTTTCATTTATGGTTGTATAGGAAATATTGTCATATGCGCATCACTGTGTTTCATGCTCTGTTTATTTTGTGCTTTCTTGCTGTTTCCTTTTCACTTGTCTTTCTCTATACAGATATTTTCTTTGCTTAGTTTCTGTAGTGATTTAGAAACCACCCTATTTTTATGTTTCTACTAATTACTTAAAAATTAACATTTAAAAAAATGTACTGTTATATATATATATTTTTTAATTTTTCTATATTATTGTAGAAGTGCCATCCACTGACTTCCTCCTAAGAAAGATAAGAAACCTAGCAGGCTTTACTTCCCCTCCTCCTGCCATCAACCCCACCCCACTGCCTAGTTTTAGTAAAAGATAATCTGGATTCTGAGGTTCAATTTGGTATTAATGCATGATATGTATCTTCCCTTAATTTTTTTTTTATATTTACATGAATTTTTACAGCTGTTGATTTAAAAAAAAAAAAAGCAATGTTTGAATAGTTTCAAAGCTTACTGGCTGACAGTTTATACCACAACTTCCTCATTTTTGTGATCTCTATTTTAATTAATCTCTTGTTTGACTGGTGAATTTTTTTTTTTCAGAAGTGAATGTTGGCAGCCTATTTTCTGAGAGTTTGCATACGAGAAAAGAACTTTCTGTTGCCAAAGCACATGACCAATAATCTGGCTGAGTACAGGATTTTTCAGTGGCAACATTGTCCCTCAAAAAAACTATTCCTCCTTTTTTTTCCCCAGGCATTTAGCAATGGAAGGTTAATTCTTATGTCCTGATGGGTTTTTATTTTGATCTTTTAAAATTATATATTAGGTCACAGATCCAGTTGTCCTTAGAGAAAAAGCGAGATAATCAGCTCCCTGCATAATTCAAGCAGGGCCTTTGCCTCTCTACCATTCTTCCCTGCTGTCTTTGCCTGCAAAAGAAACAAGCCCTGATAGGATACGGCTTACCATTTGCCTAGCTGCTCACATAAGAGAGGCCTGGCCACACTGGGGTCTATCTATGTCAGGAGCCAACCTCCATGCTGTCAACTCTTTGCCTGGTTTGAGCTGTCCATTCCAGGAGCAAATTCTGCAGCTCTCTAACTCTACTGGTGGAAACCAAAACCATATGTTTGAAAAAGAGAAAAGTAATTCAAGTGTAACGCTACAAGTCTACTTTGCCTCCATCATTCACCTCCTGATTTAGATAATAAAAATTATTTTACTTCCTATCCCCATCTTTCCATATTCATGTATTTCTGTCCAACAATTGCTTTTCATAAGAAGAGATGTATGGACCAACCTCTTAATTCTTGATATCACCAACACAAAACAAAAACTCCTTGGCATAAAAGTAGATCATATATATCCATGGAATACATGCTGAATGGCCCTGCTTTGACTTTCACTGAACTGCACTTGATTTCGTATGCCATCTGCCTTTGTCAAGGATGTTAAAGGAAATCAGCTTATGAAGCTTGTAAGCGTACTCGCTGTAAGATACTGGTGAAATAGTGTTCATTACATTGCACCGTGAGGCTGTCGTCTGTAAATTCAGCCTTAACCTGGGTTTTAAAACATACCCTTTCCTTAAGCAGAGACATTTCTAATCTTGCTCTCATGGTATATCTTCACCTCTAAAATTAAGCTTTTGTCTTGTAGCTCAGTTTCAGTAACTTTATTCTGCCCTAGTAAGGCTGTATTTTTTCTACCAGGTCTTTGTGCTGCCTTCTCCTTATCAGTCTGCCTAAGTATTAGAGCGCTGCCCTGAAACTCCACTCCCTGCGATAGGATGAAGTCTACCTGGTGCTAGATGGACTGCCCTGACATAAACTCTTCCAACACATAGTTCTCACCGACTATTCTCCATGCAACTCTTGGCCATTGATCACACATTTCCTCAGAGCCTTCTCATTGCCTTCCAATTGCCTACTTTAGAGGCTTTCCAAAAAACTCTGCCACACCTCAGTGGGCCTATGTGGTCCTAAGAACCTACATTCCTAAATTCAATCTGTCCTACCGTCCACCAAGCCCCCAGTTTTAGCATAATAATTCTTTTTCACCAGAACTAAGTCAGTTCTCAAGGCTTTATCTGGAATTGCCTATAGATGTCAAAGTCTTCTGTGAAGGCAATAAATATTTGCACTGTGACTTACTGAACACGCCATAATGTATGAGTGGAGGTTTGTAGGACACATTCCTAGTCATCTGATACTGAAATTCAGTTCTTTCAGAGTAAGATAGAGTCTCCTCCACACCACATAGTTTTACCCCTTTTTTGCATGTAAATAATTCATGTGTCCTTGGCATGGTTTTCATTTTTTCTCTAATCATCCTCACAAAGGAAACCATGAGTAGTTATTCCTCCACCACTGAGTAGCACAAAGAAGAGAGAAACACACAAGTATCTCCTTTTGTTTTGCATGCATCTAAGTAAAGCTTAAAAGTATTTCTAAAAGGCTTTCCAATAAGTAGAAATTCATTATCAATATATTGGTAATTTTTATTGTTTAAGTCAAGAAATGGCTACAAAAGCCAGAGGAAGAGGTTTTATAATATGTGCATTCAACTTTTTTCCTGGAAAAGGTTTTGATACTAAAATATTAAGACTAATAAGAAGAAGAAAAGAAATCTAGAGGAAGAAATTTTTCAGAAATTCTGTCTCAATAATCTCTTTGGAAAGTATGGATTGAAAAGTTCTAATTTGAATCTGATAAATCAAACAACAAAACTAACTAAACCTTTTAACAGACAAGTGTTTCGTTTCTGTGATACTCATTTTATCTCCTTGAATCTTTATGTGGGTTGTCTGAGCTTTTCTGATGACTTTGCACATAGTTATTTCTATTTAACAGTGAGAATTTATTACGTGCCGATTATAGCCTAACTTTTCCCAAGCATGTCACATGTGCTGTCTCACTACATCTCATATCAGACCTCCAAGACAAGATCATCATCACCATTTCATAGATAAGAAAACTGAGACCAGACAGCTTCAGAATGTATTTCATGTCCAACGAACTTCTAATACAAGCATTCTGGGTGGACAGGGAAAAAGAGACCCAATCGTTAATATGAAAATGTTGACCTAGCTCATAGTGATGCTATGAAAAAACACATATGTGTTTTATTTAAACAAATTCCACTGCCAGGCTCTGTTCTATTTTAAAATAAATATCCATAATGGACAAATATCAACTCATTTAATCCTCAGAACAGAATGATAAGTACTGTTATTATCTCCATTTTACAGATGAGAAAACTGAGGCACAGAAAAATTATTGCATGTTTAAGATAACTCAGTAAGTGGTGATGCAAAATTTCAGATCCTAGCAGTCAGGCTTCAGTGTCCATGCTCATCACCATCATGCTAAAAAGTGAAGTTAAGACAGCATAGGCAAGTCTGTATAGAGCAATAACCAGTAATGCTATACTTTTTCATAATGCTTTCCACAGATTTGAGATTTATTTTTACTTCTGCATGTAGTTTATCTCATTGCAAATAACAATGCTTTATGCCCTTTGCTCAGGTTTTTAGAAAGTATAGCAAAGGATAAAAATCAATGACTGGCAAGGGAAGTTAAAATGTTCATGGCCTTTCTCCCTTGGGAAGAATATTTTCTAAGAATGTATTATTTGGGGGATTAGAACATCTGAGTAAACATATTCATAGAATTATTAAATTTCAAATGCAAAGTGTAAAAAAAGGAACACTATCTAGAAGTATTTTTCTGCAGAAAAATTTTATCACCCTAGCTTCAAACCTTAAGTTCATACATCTTTAGCATTAATGAAGAGTCGTTTATTTTTAAATAAGTAAAATAAATGCCATCTCATGTAATGTACTATTAAAGGTGGCACCAGAAAACACATTTGAAAATTTATTTTTTTCATTTTTCTACATTTTTGTAGCTCCCTGCTTGTCCTTGGGAATTTGTTTCTTTAAACACTTGATCTGTCGGCGTCTGCCCCCTGCGGTAAGCCAAGGAGACAGCAGCCTTAAGTTTATTTCAGTTTAGGTTACAGAATGTGTGTCATTGAGGACCCCAGTACTTCAGCACAAAATCAGCCCTGTGGCTTTTTAAGCTGTGGCAGAGCCAGTGGAGGGCAAGGGGAGGCGAACACAGCACTCAGCTCAGGATGCCCCATGCTTCTGAGGGAGCTAGAATATTGCAGGGCCTGACTGGGGCATATTTCCTGGGCACCTGTGACTACAGCTGTGAAAACACTGGCCCAGGGAATAATCATTGTGGGTGAAAGAGCTTATTACTTTCTCGGGAGTCCAGGAGAGTCCTGGACTCGGGAGTCCAGTCCTTATGCATTTAATACTTTATTCACAAATAGTGTTTTAATTACCTAGTTCAAAGGCGGAGTTATGCTAACATCAAGTAGAATATCTTTTTTGTCCAAAATGCTAATATTGAGACAGTGTCTTTGTTAACACTTGTTGATACATTGAATGTATTTGTAAGCAGCCTGGAGAGAATAAGAGGTTAAAGGACATGAGGAAGGAAGAATATATCAATGCTGACTCTGAATGAATATATTTCACTGCTATTCAGTGTTTGTAACTTATTTTTTTTACTAAGACAACATTCTAGTTACGGTGGTGAAATATCTTTGACTTCAACTCAGAAATGGGAATTAAAATACCTGATTCTAATTGAGCACGATGGGACGAAGCAGGCCAGCCTGCAGCTTTGTGAAGCAATGGAAGGCAATATACCAACCAACGCAGCTAAGAGTACTGGATGCAACCCCAAGTCTCTCACTCATCTGCTCCATGGCCTCAGGTAATTTGCTTAATCTCTGTGCACAGCAATTGCTGTGGCCATGAAGTAGGGCTGATGGAGTTAATATGTGAGAAAACTCTGAGATGCTTTAAAGTCAGGTACAGAGGCAGTAGAGAAATGCCACAGTGCTCCCAGGAAGTGCCCCTCCCAAGAGCTGTCCTACTACAAGATACCTGGCAAACGGCAGGGAATGTGACTCAGAGCCTTGCTTAGAAGATGATTGACATTTAAAAGAGAGGTTTTCTGGGAGATCCAAGACCCTTCATTCCTGGAGAGAACCAGTGTGGTAGCCCTGCTCTGCCTGCAGGAAACATTTGCATAATTTCCTCTCCCAATCCACACCCGCATAATATCTGTGGAAACATTTGATTCTCCTAGGGAAAAAAATCCATAGCCTATTATTTAATAACTGTTAATTAAAACGATGTGGTATCTCTAGTAGAACAAGGTTTTAGGCTCTTGATGTACCAAAGACCCAATAAGTGAGCCCACATGCCATAACACACAGCTGTTTGAATTTTTTATTTTCAACCATAAAAGATATAAAATTTACTGCTTATTTATTTTAAGTAGATTTGGGGACTCCCTCTGGTGGTTAAATAAAATATTATTTTTATGCTAGTAAAGCTAAACAAATTAAAAAAAAATAAGGTAGCATCTACATAAAATACCTTCTTGTAGAATATGAAAGTTCTTTGATTTTTAAGATATGACACCCATTAAGGTATGGTGATGATCATAAAGAGGAGAAATTTATTCAACTCTGATTTGGGTTGATTGCCACAATCACAGATAAAAACAACGTGGCAGGGCTTCCCTGGTGGTGCAGTAGTTGAGAGTCTGCCTGCCGATGCAGGGGACACGGGTTCGTGCCCCGGTCCGGGAAGATCCCACATGCCGCAGAGCGGCTGGGCCCGTGAGCCATGGCCGCTGAGCCTGTGCATCCGGAGCCTGTGCTCCGCAACGGGAGAGGCCACAGCAGTGAGAGGCCTGCGTACCGCAAAAAAAAAAAAAAAAACCTGGCAAAAACCAGCAGAAAAGGCAAAGCAAATTATAAATTTTTAAAGATGCGTAAAATTCAGAAATGAACAAAATTCTAGAAAGCAATATGGAAATTGAAAAAAACATTAAAACATTCTGGGGTTCACAAACAGTACCAAAAATTCCAAAGTGCTTAAATGTCAACAAATGCAGCATCAACAACAATAAAAATACTAATAACATTTTCATTGTTATAGCCAAAAGTTTGTCTCTACAACTTTATTATTTTGTCCCATTTTTTCTGTCCCCAATTTTGTTTTGTCCCAGAGTAAAACAAATAATTGCTTTACTAATGAAGTCACCATTTGAAAGTCTGTTTGACAGATGGATTTATTTCTCTCTCATTCTTTACTAGTCCTCATAAAAGAACAAGATTTGGGGGCTTCCCTGGTGGCGCAGTGGTTGAGAATCTGCCTGCTAATGCAGGGGACACGGGTTCGAGCCCTGGTCTGGGAGGATCCCACATGCCGCGGAGCAGCTAGGCCCGTGAGCCACAACTACTGAGCCTGCGCGTCTGGAGCCTGTGCTCCGCAACAAGAGAGGCCGCGACAGTGAGAGGCCCGTGCACCGCGATGAAGAGTGGCCCCCGCTTGCCACAACTAGAGAAAGCCCTCGCACAGAAATGAAGACCCAACACAGCAAAAATACATTAATTAATTAATAAACTCTTACCCCCAACATAAAAAAAAAAAAAAAGAGATTAAAAGAACAGGATTTGGTTTTCAGCTTTTCCTTAGCTCCTCTCTCATTTCCTCTGATCGAGGATGGAATATTATGACTGTTGTCAGTGTCCTTTAGAAAGTGGAGTGAGCTCCCTAACTGCTTGCAGGATCATGGGGCGGTAAAGTTAAAAATTCCCTTCTGCTGAAGTTATAGGGAGCGTCAATTTCCTACCATTGTCAAGGTTCTTTATCAAATACATTTTCTTGGCTGATGGCATAAATAGCACTTAATATGGTGGCATGTGGGTGTTCTGGAAGTAGAGATGGAAATGAGACAGTGGGTCTTATTTCTGGAAAATTTTCCAAGAATATAAAGAACACCTCCTCTTCCCAATTATCACAATCTTCACCAAATTCTTCATGCTTATTTTTTCAAATGGCCTGCTAAGGGACACCATAAAAAGAACAAGTTCCATTAATCTCCTCCTCCTTTGTACCTGATTGAAATGAATTTTTATTATTGTACTTTAAGAACTAGAAGCAATTTTTTCAGAGAGAAGTGGTCTCAAATATAGAAGAAGAAACTCATTTTTTCAGGTTTATAAGATCAGCTTTAGGGCTTCCCTGGTGGAGCAGTGGTTGAGAATCCGTCTGCCAACACAGGGGAAACGGGTTCGAGCCCTGGTCTGGGAGGATCCCACATGCCGCGGAGCAACTAGGCCCGTGAGCCACAGCTACTGAGCCTGCGCGTCTGGAGCCTGTGCTCCGCCACAAGAGAGGCCGCAATAGTGAGAGGCCCGTGCACCGCGATGAAGAGTGGTCCCCGCTTGCCGCAACTAGAGAAAGCCCTCGCACAGAAATGAAGACCCAACATGGCAAAAATAAATAAATAAATTATTAAACTCCTACCCCCAACATCTTCTTAAAAAAAAAAGAAAAGATCAGCTTTAAAATTTTGAGCATTCTCAGAAATCATCAAACACTCCCATGGGAGCAAAACATATTTGCCCCTCATTTCTGAGTTCGTATATATTTACATAAGTATATCTGTACATCCATCTTTATGTAGCCTAGATCACTTCTAGGGCAAACACAACAAACAGGGAAGAAGGAATATCTGTCTGACCAGTTCACATTACCCCGGATCCCTCCTGCCCTGGAGAAATCTACTGAGCTATAAACGAGCAATATGAGAAGAATCTTAAGAGCTATTCATGAATTTAAGAGCTAAACTGAGGCTGAACCACTCCTGAGATGGAAAACTGGCAAACATTTAAGGAGGCAGCCACAGGCAGCAAAGACCACCCTCCAAATGGATATTTTCATCCCTTCTTTCAGCCTCTAACTGTAGTGTTACATTCCCAAATATGATGCCCCAGGACACTTGTAGAGCAATGTTCTGAGGGAGAAAAAAATACACTCAAAATCAATTGAGTTGGGGAATGTTTCATATTATATGATTGGAATGAATAATAATAAGAAGAAGACTAAGCAGAGGAAGGAAAGCGGGGAAAGAAGTGTTCAGGAAGTAAAATACATATAATATATAAAAAATTTTTTTTACTGAATCTAAAAAAGAGAGAGAGAGAATGAAAGGGAGAAAAAGAGGTTTGGGGCTAGGAGGATTCCTTTACATTCCACTTTCCTACAAATGTATGTGGATGAAATGGGTAGACACAGGAAGTACCATGGCCACAGTATGAAAGCATGGCGTTCCCTACTGTCAACACCAGCCTATAAACATTGCATGGAACTAGTATCCTACAGAGCATACTTTGGGGAAAACTTCACAACAGAATCATAAAAATGCCATAGATAAGTGAAAAACTAATAAGAGGATTTTGTATACATTATATATATTAGATAGATAGATAGATTTCCCTAAAGTTTTACTATCCAGGTTCTTGTACCCAATTTATAATTCTTATGTCTTTCAAATTGCCTATTCATAGAGGTCACTAGATCTTAACCCTGGCTACATATCATGATCACCTGGGGAGCTTTTAAAAAACCACTAGGTAATTAAAAACAGAAATTACCTAGTGACTCTGGTAATAATGTTCCAGGATGACTAATATATTTAGAAGTACCCAGATAGTCAAGTTGCAAACCCAACATAAACAGTCAAAATACACCTCCTTTCCTTTTGGTTACAGCTCCTTGATTTTCTTCCCATCCTCCTTCCTCTTCTTGCCCAATGTTGTTTTCGAGGAAACATCACCATTTCCCTCCTTTACTAAGAGCTGGTTCAAAGGGGCAAGAGTAGTGGTGACAAAAGAAGTAAAAACAAGGAGAGGCAGGAGGGACCCACCTGCTCTTCTGGACTAACCTCCTTCCCACATTGCCATGGTTCTAAGCCCTCAGGTGAGTCCTCCCATAATTCTTATATGCAACTTCAGTTTCTTGTTCAGTCCTTAGAGTAAGCAGAATAAGGTACCCCAGTGATGCGTTTCTTAACCCTGAAATCCCCTGGGAAGAGCCTAATGTACACAGGTACATTAGAAAACCTAACAGCCTCTGTCCTTCAATTTGACCAGGTCTTGTCTTCAAGACACATTTCTATAGGGGCTCCACCATGACTTCTGGACTTAGGGATTGTGGGTTCCAAACAGTGATGCCTGGAAGCATTTGTAGCCTTGGTCTTTGATCTCCCCAAGCATAGGACCCAATTGTCTCCTGAAATGCTTATTCCCTAGTCTGGCCTGTTCTTCTACCTAATTTTCTTGCTTTCCCTCTGGGACTTGAAGACTTTTCTGGACTCCTGGTCATGTCGCTGAGTCCTGCGACCTCTGTAATTCTTCTCAGACCCTTCCTTTGTGTGCCCAAACCAAGGCTTCGTTCTCTAGGAAAGGCACATACCATGAGGTCTCCACCTTTCCATAGGACTGTAGAGCTTGGTATACATACCTCCAGGGTTAGAACTGAGATAGATTCATCACCATCTCACTGCCCTCCACTGAGCCAACCCTAATAGCAAGGTGGGTGTCCCTGAACCCAGCTCTGGCTCACTTTGCAGCTCTCAACAAAACCTCAACAGACCTAACACCTTTTAGGATATACCTGCATCCAGGCGTATGAGTTTAACCTCTCTACCCCAAAAACATTGAGAGCAAGTGCAAGAAAAACATTCTGTAAACTGCAAAACCCCATGCACATTATGTATTAATACCAATTAGCTTTGCATTTCCATTAATAGAGTAGTAATGTCAGAGACACTTTGTATTAAACAGGACCTGGGAGTCTTTTGAGATGCTGAATGCCATGATGAGGGTTGTTTCTATGAACAACATGCATTGAATTCAAAAGCATCCATTGGCATATTTGTCTCCCCAAAATCAGTAGCCCTTGGTAGACATAGGTAAAATGTGCTTTGTTGGCAGTTTCCAAAAGGAATCTTGAATAATAAGACACATATTTTTACTGTATCTAAAAGAATACGTACCAGTCAAGATAATAAAGGGTAATTCAGTGTGGAGAACTGGCACATAAAAGTCTATCTGGCTTTGTATTTCTGGAACTGTCTGCAGGACGGTGTGCCCTAATGAAATCTGCCCAAAAGGCGTTGTGCTGTGTCACAATTTTATATACTGCAGCACCAATATGCAGGCACAACGCACTTATTCTTGATGCTAGATGCCCTTAGGTTAGTAGACGGGCAGAATCAGTCTGCCCTTAATCATAAAACCTGCTGCATTGCAACCAAGTAGAAAAGTCACTGTGCCCTTTGCCTCTAAGTGCTGAGGATGGCTTCTCCTCACTGGATACGTGTGCTCAGCATCTATTTTCCAATAAATTTTGATTTCATCTGCTCTGACCATTAGTTCCAGTCAGTTTATAACTCTTCCCCTATATAAAATTCTTTAACCCAAAAAGAAAAATCTAGGATGGCAAAGTGCTGTCATGGTTTCTGTTACCATCACCTTATGCACATAAAAATTCTCCTTTAAATATTCATACTTCACTCACAGCACAACTGTGGTAGCCAAGCAGGTGCCTTCATCCCATGCTGTTCACAGAAATATTTGAATAAACTTTGGACTTTCTCTCAAATCATGTTTCTTTCAAGAGCTCTTAAACTCAGTCAGTACCAAGTGATTCATTCTCTACTATCCAGCCTCATGTGATTAAATCCAAGTCTCAACAACATTTCATGTCACCACATCATGCACTTTGGAAACTGTTCTTAATTTACCAAAATGATGAATGTCCACTATGCCAAGGCCCAGGGTCTTCTGTTTCAGTTCACAATCTTTATGTGCTATCTCCACATGCTACATAACAACGGCAGAGACAATCCATCCCCAGGGCAATTCCCAAAAGATTGGCTAGAACACTTTCCCTTTTTCTCCCACTTGATAAATCATGTCAGAAATCAAATGAATGACAATGATGTTATTTTAAGTATAACCTGGAGGACAGTATATTTTGTCTTTAAAAAGAAAACTGTAGGCTTCCCTGGTGGCGCAGTGGTTGAGAGTCTGCCTGCCGATGCAGGGGACACGGGTTGGTGCCCCGGTCCGGGAAGATCCCACATGCCGCAGAGCGCCTGGGCCTGTGAGCCATGGCCGCTGAGCCTGCGCGTCCGGAGCCTGCGCGTCCAGAGAGGCCGCAACAGTGAGAGGCCCACATACCGCAAAAAAAAACAAAACCGTATAATATCACACACTTGGATATATTAAGAACTTGCAACATATTTCACAATGAAGCTCAACACGTCCGTGTATTACAACAGCATGTTTGAAAAGTGCTGGTCCGTAGATTTCATTGTCGAGCAATTGGATTTTTATAGCACTTTACATGCATTGCTTCATTCAGTTTTCACAATATTACTGTAAAATGGGAGATGAACATATTATTTCCTTCATATTAAAAGTTCCTTTTATATACATACTAGAGAGCATGAGTCAAGTATGCAGTTCTGCGGTGCGTATCAGGGGCATTTAAGCATTTGCTGCATTAACAGAGGGAGGGAGGGAGCAGAGAAGGAGGGGGAATGAAGGGTGTTTTATGATGAAGCTGGCAAGGCTTGCATATGAAAGACTTTTCCTTTATTCTTAACTTCTTCACCTGTAATTAGGAAAAGATGCTGTTATACCAGTGTTTTACATAATCTGTTCTTCAAATTTATTTTTCCTCTGTGATGATTTATAGAAAAAAAGATACTGAATTCAAATAAGTTCTGGGAAACACTGTGTATTATGTCTGTCTTATACACTCACAATGCCCTTTTGCATGTTAAAGGTGTTAAAAGTCCTTCAGTAAAAAATTTTTAATTGCTTAATTTTGTTTCACTTGTGTTATTAACATTTATTCGATCATGAAAAACTTTTCTCCTGTAATTCCTATTAACATGACGTAGAACTGGGTTCCAAAGAACACACTTTGAGAACTGCTGCATAAGGAGTTAATTGTCTCATGGTTCAAATAACCAAGTGCCTTATACATGTTTTACTCACTCATTTTTATTTGAAAGAAAAAATGGACAGTTCCTTAGGAGAACCTCTTATAAAGGCCTCCTCTTGGAAACTGACAGATATAACCAAAAAGAAATAAAAATGAGAAAGAAAATGTTTATCAGCTCTGAAAACAGTAAATACTGCCAATGATATAGTTTCACAAATCTTTGGCAGGAATTACTACCAAGTACAGTAAATTTTAATCAGTGTGAAGAAAAGCATCAAAGGTTGATGAGCAACTTCTCTTCCTGAAAATGTGCAGTTTTCAGAGAAGTAACTAAAGCAAATTCTGCCAGTTCTCACTAATAGAGAGTAGATGGAGAACAGGACTGGAAACAGAGGAGACCTTGCAAGAAACAGATTTCTGCCCTAGAATGTCCCTGCCCCAAGACTAAGCAAATGCAGAAAAATGAACAGCCACTCCTTAGCATATTGTTATGGTTTATTTAATGATAACACTCTTTTTAAAAGTAACATATTTCTCCAACATGGCAATGGGGAAGGGATTCTCATCATCTACAGACTCTAGAAGCAAGGGTGAGTAATTTTTACAGATGCAAATGTGGTTATGCAAGAAAGAGGAAAAAAAAAAAAAACATGGCCTCACCAAACTAAAAGTCCTTAGGCCCTGTAACTTTTCTCCATCCTGACTTCTTACATTTTCTTGGGCTCCTGGAACAAAATACTACAGACTGAGTGATTTAAACAACAGACATTTATTTTCTCGGAGTCTGGAAGCTGGAAATCTAAGATCAGGTGCTGGCATAGTGGGTATCACAAATGTTCTCTTCCTGCCTCAATGATGGTCACCTTCTCACTGTGTGTTCACATGGCCTTTCCTTGGTGTGTATGCCTTCTCCTCCTCTTCTCATAGGGGCACTAATTTCATCATGAGGGTCCCACCCTCATGACCACATCAAAACCTAATCACCTCCCCAAAACCCACCTCCAAATACGACCCACATTGGGAGTTCAACATATGAATTTTGAGGTAATACAAGCATTCAGTCCATAACACTTGCCCAGCTACCATAGGTGAACAATCCAAAGTCAAAGAAGTACTCCTTCATACCCTTAATGTAAAACACACACAAAATCCACCCCCAACCCCCCACCACCAATCCATACACACTGGAACTCACACAACGCACTAGAAGTGAAGTTTGTTGCATTTTTCCCCATCACATATAAAGAGCAAAACATTCAGAAATAAAGATTTCTAACAAAAGAACACATCACAACAACGGTCTTGCCATGGAAATCAAAACAGTGTTATCAAGCATGTGAATCCAGTTGTCAACTTACAGGAAATTCAGAAGATAAAGAAATATGGTGATCTGTGAAAAACTTTATACATCCAATTCCTCAGGTTCTTCAAGATATTTATTATGATGGAACAAAAGGGAAAGAGAGAGAATGTGTAGATTAAAAAAACACTTTAAAAGTAACATAAAGTTTTAAAAAGTGGGTCTACACTCTTGGATGATAAAATCATAAAGAAAAGCAAGGAAGTACTTCTTTTAAAGGTCAGGATAGTGGGTACTTTTGGAAGGAGAAGAGCCATGATTAAGATGGGACAATAAGATAAATAAGTCCTGGGATGTAATGTACAGGATGGTGACTACAGGTAATAATACTGTATTGTATATTTGAAAGTTGCTAAGAGGGTAGATCTTAAAAGTTCTCATCACAAGAATAAAAAAAAAAAATTGTAACTATACGAGGTGATGGATGTTACCTAAACTTATCATCGTAATTATTTTACAATATATACATATATCAAATCAACTTGTTGTACACCTAAAACTAATACAATGTTATATTTCAGTTATATCTCAATAAAAAATAAGATTCAAAATCAACAAAAAGAAAATAGGAAAATGAAGGGGCTTCTGGGATGGCTACTAAAATTCTATTTCTTGACCTAAGTAATTGTTATAATTCATTTATTTCAGTTATGTAAGATAGGTAAGTTCTTGAGATCTTTACTGCATAGTGCCTATAGCTAATTTCATATTCATATTAGTTTTGTATACATAAACCTTGCTAAGAGGGTAGATCTTATGTTAAGTGCTCTTATCACAGATAAATAAATAAATAAACATAATAATAAAAGAGGTAGGAGGAAACTTTGATAGGTAATGGATATGTTTATGGCCTTGAAGGTGGTGATAGTTTCACGAGTGTCTACCTATCCCCAAACTCATTAAATTGTATGCATTAATTATGTACAGATTTTTTATATGTCAACAATACTTTAATAAAGTGGCTTTAAAAATTATTCTGTTTACAATAATTCATTAATCTCTGCATTCCTTTTTTGCTTTCTTTGTGGTTTATTTTACAATAAAATAGTTTAAAAATGTGACAGAGGGCTTCCCTGGTGGCGCAGTGGTTGAGAGTCCGCCTGCCGATGCAGGGGACACGGGTTCGTGCCCCGGTCCGGGAAGATTCCACATGCCGCGGAGCGGCTGGGCCCCTGAGCCATGGCCGCTGAGCCTGCGCGTCCGGAGCCTGTGCTCCGCAACGGGAGAGGCCACAACAGTGAGAGGCCCGCATACCGCAAAAATAAATAAATAAATTAATTAATTAAAATGTGAAGGAAACACAGCATGCAAAACATAGACTAACATATTCTTTGCAAACAGATTTACTCCAGAAACGAGATGAGTTTTTAAAGAGGAACTATAGTCTTAAGAGAATTATAAATATACGAAATAACATAAACTATTGTCTACAGGTAATTCCCCACCTTTTCAAGTTCCCAGAGAAGTTATTAAATTTATATAGGCATAGGTATTCAACCCTATAAGTTTGAAAATCTATTTGAAAGAAATTCTTCACAGAAAATAAGTGAAGTAAATTGTCTCAAAACAAATCAAGAACAAAATAAAGCACTGATGAAGCTATTATACAACAACAAAGAATGTACTACAAGAGAATTCTTTCAGATTTCACGGAAAAGTTTACTTCTATGAGCACCAAGAAAGAAGGAAAGCTTTACTTTATGTAAAGTTAATTTAACCCTGAAACAAAACCTGGCCAAAACAGCGATAATAAAATCACAGTCGCATGTCAATAAAAATTCAACAGCAAAAATTGTTAATAAAATGTTAATATTTGTAATCCATTGCTGATTGAAATTCTACTATTATATGACCAGAATGAGAATTCTACTCTTCTCATTCCCAGAATATAAGAATGATTTAATACTAGAAGTCTTGTTAATATAATTCCTCTCTAAAAATAACAAATGATGAAGGGAAAAACACTCTGTAATCATAATAGGTGCCAAAAAGTCATCAAACTCTTATTTTACATTTTTTAAAATTCTTAATAAAGATCTTTAACATGATTAAAAAAAAACTCACTAAGAACTTTTTACTCTCAACACTGCTATTAATACTGTTCTAGAAATGACATAGCGTTCTAGAAATAGCAAAGGAATTGTTAAAAATGTTTTCTAAGAATATGAAATATAATGTCATAATAATTGAAAGGACTCCTTACATAGTAGGGGCTCAAAATGTGTTAAATAGTTTTATTTGCAGATAAAAACTTGACATATGTGCACTGCCATGTGTAAAACAGATACCTAGTGGGAAACTGCTAGATAACGCAGGGAGATCACTCAGCTCGGTGCTCTGTGATGACCTAGAAGGATGGGATTGCGGGGGAGAGCTGTCCAAGAGAGAGGGAATATATGTATACATATAGCTGATTCACTTCGTTGTACAGCAGAAACTAACACAACGTTGTAAAGCAACTATACCCCAATTTAAAAAAAAAAAACTTTCTACATGAAGAAAACAAAATATTGACTAAAATGACTTAAGAGAGTTTCACAAAGGCATCCAGTTACAAAATTAATATTTTTAAATACAGCTTTCCTATATCAGTAAATAACTACTTTAAAGAAAATAAATATATTCCAATCAAAATAGCTATTGTTATTCAATAGCCTTATAGACATCAAATGTTAATAGTGAGAGATGGGATTGATTACATGTGCTTTTTTCCCACTCCTTTGTTAGTTTTCTATGCTGCTTTTAAAAAAGACATGTATTAATTTTATCATCAAAAAACTAAAGATCTAATTTCTTTAAAAATTGAAAAAACACATCAACAAATTTGACCTTTGTATTTTAATAGATGACACTTTTAAAAGGAGTCTTTAATGAAGATTCACTATGTAGAATTATTTTTTAGAACTAGAAGAGTTTTTAGAAGGTGTCTAACTCAAGCTCTCATTTTCAAACTGGAAATATAGGGACTCACAGTTTACGAGGTTTGTTTCAGGTTTCTAGTCAATGACAAAGGCAGAATTAAAACCCAAGACTTCTGGTTTCGAGTCCATATTTCCTTTACTTTTACCTAATTTCTCTTATCCATTTCACTCACATTATATTAACAATAATGCCTTGGCTATTAATGGTCTTTGTTGAATTTGATTTAGATTTTAGAGTATTAATAAAACACTTCTTTCAACTCACACTGATACTTTGAGCTTGGAGCCAAAATTTATCAGTGGAAATTTAGAGTTTCAGTCTAGCTTGTTATCAAAAATTCTTGCAGGTGTGTTTTCTCATTTGACACTGACCATTCTGCCACAGCCATGAGATATTTATTTTCTGCTGTCCATAAAAACTAAAAATGGGAAAATGTTCACCTTTCCAGTGGCTTCTCTGCCCCCTGCTCTCCTTTCTACCCATCTGAGAACAGAAACAGATAAAGGTGACATATCTATTCACAAAAATACATGTCCTCCTTGCCCATTTGTGAAAACTCTTTAAACAGAATTAAAGGTTTTGTGGCCAGATGCTAGATATTGTTTTATTAACAAAGTGGTTGTACTAATTTATAATCATGTTTTCATGATTCCAATCCACAGACTTGATTCAGAAACATATCCTTCTTGTAAATCTAGTCTTAAATCCTAGCATAGCTAAACATAGCCACCATGGTCAACATTAATTATTAATAAAATCGGGTAATAAGTTACAAGTTGCAAATCATTAGTACCTAGGACCATAAGTAAATCACAAGAGTGCAGGCAGTATGGGTTAGACTAGGAAAGGATGAGTAATTACAGGTCTAATAATCAGGAAGCAGAGGCAGATGAGGAGAGGGGCTAGGGATCCAGCAGTTTCTGACTAACTTTACGGTATGTACCAAATTGCTCTGTGCTTATATGATGAGAAAGACACCTCCCACCTACCTGTACTTCTGCATTATGATTATCTAATACACTCTTCTATATGACTTTATTCATAAATATCTCCCTACATATGTACCCAAAACACTTCTCCTGTCATCACTCTCAACTGATGGCTGTGCTTCCTCCTTTGCTGAAAAGACTGAAACAATCAGAAGGCACCCTCACAGGCTCCCACCATCATATTTGCCATAGTAACTACCCTCCTATACTCTGTTTTCCTATTTTTATAGATGAACTGCCTGCATCCTTATCTAAGACAACCTCTTAGTTAGCCACTAGGTCACATCCAGCGCAGTTATTCAAGGATACAGCGCCTCAAATCTCTCTTCTACTTGCATCATCAATTTCCCACCCTATACCAAATCATTTCCATCAGCGTTCAAGCACTTTGTTATTTCTTCCATACTAAACTTGACCACATCTCTCCATTCAGATTCTACCCCACCACTCTGCTCCTTGGGTATGCTATCCAGCCCCTGTTCCTTTCCTTCTCTGGCCTTTTCCACTCCACGGAACGACATTCAGATCAGGGTTTCCACTGACCCCCATGTTACTAAATCCCCTGATCAACTCTCAATTTTCATCTTATTTGATCAATTAGAAGCATTTAAAGTGGTTCTTTACTTGGCTTTCAAGACATGCTCTTGAGAAAAGGGTACCCTCCTACACTGTTGGTGGGAATGTAAATTGGTTCCACCACTACATAGAACAGAGTGGAGATTCCTCAACAAACTAAAAATAGAGTTGCCATATGATCCAGACAACTCCCACTCCTGGGCATGTATCCGGACAAAACTATAATTCGAAAAGATGTATGCACCTCTATGTTTACAGCAGCACTATTTACAATAGCCAAGACATGGAAGTGACCAAAATGTCTATCAACAGATGAACAGTTAAAGAAGATTTGATATCTTACTCAGCCATAAAAAAGAATGAAATAATGCCATTTGCAGCTACATGGATGGACCTAGAGATTATCATACTAAGCAAAGTCAGAAAGAGAAAGACAAATACCATATGATATCACTTATATGTAGAGTTTAAAATATGACTCCAATGAACTTATCTAAGAAACAGAAACAGACTCACAGACATAGAGAACAGACCTGTGGTTGCCAAGGGGGAGAGGGGATTGGTGGAGAGTTAGATTGGGAGTTTGGGACAAGGAGATGCAAACTATTATATATAGAATGGATAAACAAGGTCCTACTGTATAGCACAGGGAACTATATTCAATA
Source organism: Delphinapterus leucas (assembly GCF_059928025.1). Classification (NCBI taxonomy): domain Eukaryota; kingdom Metazoa; phylum Chordata; class Mammalia; order Artiodactyla; family Monodontidae; genus Delphinapterus; species Delphinapterus leucas. The sequence goes on from NC_143145.1 coordinate 63,990,000, forward strand.
TCCTGTAATAAACCTTAATGGAAAAGAATATGAAAAATTTTATATATATATATATATATATATATATATAACTGAATCACTTTGCTGTACACCAGAAACTAACATAACATAGTAAATCACCTATACTTCAAAAAAAAAAAAAAAGAAGACACGCTCCTGATTTTCTTCCACCCTCAATGGTTATTCCTACTCTGTTTCTTTTACAGCCCTTCCTCTTCTCTCAGGCCTTTTAATTCTTAAGAGCCTCACACTCAGTCCTTTAACGTCACTGCCTTGGTGATTTTATCCTCATTCATGGCTTTCAGTAACACCCTGTCATGGGCAACACTCAAATCTATATCTGCAGCTCACAATTTTCCCCTGAACTACATATTCATATATCTAAGGTTCTAAAGTGACATTCAGAATTGAGATTAGCATATCCACACAGAGCCTTTCTTCTCTCCCAAATGATGCTCCCGCTTTCCAACCCAGTTAATGGAATTGCCACTTATTCAGGTGCTCAGATCAAAATCTTTAGGCTTATCTTGATTCATCTCTTTGCTTCACACCCTACATCCAATCCGTTAACAAATTCTGATGACTCAAACTTCAAATTATATTATAGGACCTAACCTCTCCCTAAAACTCTCACTATTGTCAGCCTGGACTGTCACTAACTTCTTGCACCTGACTGTTACAACATCTTCCAAACCGGTTTTCCTGCTTTCATGCTTAACCCAGTCCAGTCTGTTTCTCAATAAGGCAGCCAGAGTATCATTTTAAAATGTAAGTTGTATCATATCACTCTTCTTCTTAAAACCCTGCATATAAAATAAATATCTCCCCACTTAAGAGCAAAAGCTAAATTCTTAATATTGCCTACAATACCCCACACATCTGGTCCCACCACTGCCTCTCTGTCCTCCTCATTGCTTCCCCTTGGTCCTTCTGCTTCAGCTACAATAGATTCCCTGGTGTTCCTGGAAGAAATGAGGAACCCTTTTACCTCAGGGCCTTTGCATCTGCTGTTCTCACAGCCTACATATACAATCTGTTAACAAATCCTGATAACTCTACATTCAAATTAACTCTAGAAGCTGATCTCTTTTTAACTCAAAAGTGTTCTCACATATTCCCCCCAAATATCTATAGGGCTCACTCTGCTAAAAATTAGGCCTACCCTCATTGCAACCCCTGACCCTTCGGATTTTCCCAAACCCTCTTATTTTCTTTATATTTTTCATTGTACTTAGAATCTTCTTACATAGAATGCAACTTATTATATTTTATTTTCTCTCCCCACTTACCAGAATGAAAGCTCTGTAAGGGCAGGATATTTGTTGTTTTGTTCACTGCTCTATTTATTTATTTTTTAACTTTTTATTTTATATTGGAGTATAATTGGTTAACAATGTTGTAATAGTTTCAGGCATACAGCAAAGTGATTCAGTTATACATTTTCCCACTCTATTCATTCTATACTATATACCTGGCACATAGTAAACAAATAGACAATTAAATGAGTGAATGAATGAATCTAATTGAGTAGCTCATTACCATGATGGGAATTACAAGAAGGATTTGTGCTGTCAGAATACCCTGTTACTAATATCAAAAATAATATCTTACATTTGTTTAGCATTTTATTTATTGTTTGTATAAAGTTTTTGTACCATAGGTCTTCATACTCTTACAGTTAGCAAAATGGTTTTCTAGAGAAATCAGTACTGAATTTAAGGCTGACACAATCAACAAGATATTTCCAAATAGCTGAATCATTGTTGAAACCCGAGCTTGGTTTGTGATACCCCAGGATTCGGGAGCTATGATATTTCCACCCGACTTTCCTCAGATCCTCAGATTGTCAACTGATCCCATTCTTTCCTTTTGACTGTAACAGTCTATTTTAAATTTATTTAATAAAACATGTAGCTCAAGGTATCGTAATTTAATGTTAGCCCACCTGCTCTGTGACCTCTGGTACAGATAACTCGCCTGGAGATGTACTTGGAGGCTACAAGTATAAGTTGCCCCAAGGTAATTTCCCACAGAACACTGGAAGTATTTAGACCATCTGCTGACTTTGGGTAGACATGTTGCAACTAAATTTTTATGTTAAAACAAGTATCAACTTGTGCTAAAAGATGATAATCATTTCTGATTTGTGGAATATACAAACCTGCCTTCAAAGATTTCAAATTGGAGAAATGAGACCAGATTATTAAAAGAACTGATCTGTGTCTTGAGAAGCTTAGAAATTTGACCCTGTCAATATTTGGAAGACCTGTTTTTAATGCACAAAAACATCACTGATGCATGTGTTCAGTTTTGGTTTGTTTTCCCCTCTTCCAGATGTTAAAATACAAGGGATTTCAAAAGAACAATAACTATAAAACTAATGCCAATATTTTTCAGTTCTTGCTAATATTAAACCAAAAGACCAGTTCTATGGAGAGTTCGAATTGCAATTTCCTGGGGAATTATAATGGACAGGAGTATTTTAACCTGGCACTGTAGGACCTGATGTTTCTACAAATGCAGAAAACTGGTAACATGACTGCTATTATCAGCTCTCTGTGTTGGTGGTACTAAAAAGATTTGTCTTCTTTTTCTCTTAGAACCATTGTAAACCAGAGCCACCAAAAATTCTTTGCAAGGTGTCAGATTAAGACAGGGTAGGGGATCCATCTTATGAAAGGTAAGACCCACTACTAAAGCAAAAGACTGTAGACCAACCTTGTAAATAACCTGACTCTGGCCTGGCTGCATCTGGTTAGGTACTTTCTCTCTCTCTTTCACACACACACACACACACACACACACACACACACACACACCTTTATCCCACCACCATCACTCAGACACATTTCTGATTGCAATTTGTAAAACCTCGGTCTTGTAGGCTCTTATATATCTCATGGTTCTGATCAGAACTTTGTGTTAAGGGAGGAGCATCTACAGGTTCTTGGTTAGAGAACTGAGTATTACTCCAGCCTAGTATAAATCTTAGAACACACGACATGCAACTGCAAAAAAAAACAGTGAGATAATTTTTCACTCTCTATACTGTGATTATCTCCAAGTATAGTGAAAGTCCCCACGATTGTAAATTACTAGACTGTTTCGCCTACACAACTGAGAAAAAAGAAACAAGGGTGTTTCCCATTAGCCTGGCAAAATGCTTCTCAGCCCTCAATCTATATTTTACTATCGCGTAGAAGACTGAATTACTAAGTGAAAAAGTAAAGTGCAAACTACACAGGTACCGAGGAAGAGAGTTGCTTCCTGTCTAGTTCCAGACTGCTTGCATCACTGAATCAGGCATTTCCCCTCATGACAGGAAACGTCTCTGCTTCCTGCCTGTCCTCCTTTGATGTGCTCTGCATCCCTGGAGTAGACAGACTTTCAGCGAAGTGCTAAATGACCAAGTCGCCCTGAATGTACTGAATGGATATTTAACGTCATGAGGATGTTAAGAAATAATTCAAAAGGACACCCTCAAACTGTCTTTTTAATTTAGAAAGGAGAGCAAAGTGTTTTAAGATGCATGTATTTATTACAAAGCTATATCCCTACCCAATACCATGCATAAACAAAAATTACAGTAGGGGCTTCCCTGGTGGTGCAGTGGTTGCGAGTCCGCCTGCCGATGCAGGGGACACGGGTTCGTGCCACGGTCCCAGAAGATCCCACATGCCGCAGAGCGGCTGGGCCCGTGAGCCATGGCCGCTGAGCCTGCGCGTCCGGAGCCTGTGCTCCGCAACGGGAGAGGCCACAACAGCGAGAGGCCCGCGTACCGCAAAAAAAAAAAATTACAGTAAATTACATTTCATGTTTTAAAAATAGGAGTTAATTAAACAAGAGAAATGGGTGAAGGTGGTTAGAAGGTACAAACTTCCAGTTCTAAAATAAATAATTCCTGGGGATGTAATGTACAGCATGGTGACTATAGCTAACAATACTGTTTTGTATGTTTGAAAGTTACTAAGAGAGTAGATCTTAAAAGTTCTCATCAAGAGATGAAAACTCTAATTCAAAAATATACATGCACCCCAATGTTTATAGCAGCACTATTTACAATAGCCAAGACATGGAAGCAACCTAAGTGTCCATCGACAGATGAATGGATAAAGAAGATATAGTTTATATATATATATATATATACACACAATGGAATAGTACTCATCCATAAAAGAGAATGAAATAATGCCATTTGCAGCAACGTGGATGGACGTAGAGATTGTCATACTAAATGTAGTAAGTCAGAAAGAGAAAGACAAATATCACATGATATCACTTATATGTGGAATCTAAAATATGACACAAATGAACTTATCTACGAAACAGAAACAGGCTCATGGACATAGAGAACAGACTTGTGGTTGCCAAAGGGGAGAGGTGGGGGGAGGGATTAATTAGGAGTTTGGGATTAACAGTTACACACTATTGCATATAAAATAGATAAACAATAAGGAACTACTGTATAGTATGGGGAACTATATTTGATATCTTGTAATAACCTATGACGGAAAGGAATCTGAAAAAGAATATAGATATTATATATATAAAACTCAATCACTTTGCTGTACACCTAAAACTAACAAATATTGTAAATCAGCCATACTTCAATTAAAAGAAAGTTCTCATCACAAGAAAAATATTTGTAACTATGTGTAGTAATGGACTAAATTTATTGTGGTAATTATTTTTCAATATGTACATGTATCAGATCAGTACACCTAAAACTAATATACTGTTATATGTCAATTATATCTCAATTAAAAATAAATAAAACTGAAGAAAAATCAATCTATCAAATTTCAGATAGCCTTTCTCATCTTAAAAATGAGGAAAAGAAATTTTCAAAGATTTATAGGTTACTCTATAAATATTTTAACACTTTTGAAGATGAAAATACATCATAAAGTCAAAAGGCAATTAATAAACTGGCAAAATTATTTCAGTATAAATGACATAAAAAGGTTGATGTCTATGTTAATGTATAACATATAAAGATGTCTTATAAATCAAAGTGAATAGCCTAGTAGAAAAATAGGCAAAGGACATGAAGAGGAATTTTACCAAAGAACTAAATAAATACTAGGTTATAATGTGGCACTTTATTAATCTCCAAATCTCAGGAATTTAGCACAAGAAAATTGATTTCTCATTCGTGTGACAAGTTTATCACAGATTGTGGGGGAGCTCTGTTTCACATAGTCACTTAGGGATCTAGCCTAAAGAAGGTCCCACCAATTTACAGCTGTTCCATTTGAAACCTGTGCCCTTCTTAGCCAACAAAGAAGTATGAGAAGAGGGAAGAGAATCACCTGTAATCTTTTCTCTGCCTTGGTCCAGAAATAACACAGGTCACTTTTGCTCCCAACTTCCTTAGCTAGTACTAATAATGTGCCTTTCCAATTCCAGCATTGCTCTCCCTGCCAACCTCTCAAATTGGCAAAGATTAAGAAAAAAGAAGAGGGAAGAAAGGAAGGAAGGAAGGCAAGAAAAAGAAAGACAGGAAAAAAGAAAGAAGGAGTTTGTGTTGATCAAGGTATTTCTTGCCAAAAGAGCAGTGTGAGCAAAGGGAACGAGACATGAAAGTGTATGACATATTTGGAATTCTGCAAGGTCTTTAGCTGGGAGAGAAAGGACAGCAAGAAATAGGTTGGGCGGTAAAGAAAGGCCACCTGATAAAGCACCTTACAAAATTTAGGCTTCACTCTGAAGGGATTACTGATGATTTTTAAGCAGAAAGTGCTATGATCAAATATGCATTTTGAAAAATTGCTCTGGTTGCTGTAAAAAAAATGGAGGTGGAAAAACTAGAGACTGAGATCAAGGAAGACACTGTGGCAGGGACTAATAAGTATAAATTAAAGATTAAGAATGTCCACTATATAACACATTTGAGGTTACCTATGCATTATAAACCAACTTAATTAACCAAGCTACAAGATTTACAGTTAATATTGCAGCTGGTACAAGAAGTTGCAAAATCCTTTCCCCAACTATTCATACCACCAAGATCTTATCATTGTGAATTATTTTGGATACTGTGCCCTCCTTCTGGTTACTGTAATGAAATGGGTTCTAATAAGCTCCAGACTCCAGAAAGCCAGCTACCTTTAACAGTATGCCTTCTCTCCTTCCAAAATCCAGAGGCTACATGCCTTCCTCTAATTTCACAAAGGGGTTCTTAGTGTCATCTTCTTGCAGTAACCTTTTTTCTTCTATGGGGCATGCTCATTTTTTCTCTGTATAGAATTACTCCAAAGTCCCTTTGCTATCTTTTGCCTTTCTTTCTCTATCATCTCTTCAACTGATTCAATATGCCACTTGCGAGAGAGTAAATCATAGGAATCAAGGACACAGACTAAAGTCAGATGGTCTGAATTCAAATACTAGGGCCACCATCTAATTCCTCCATGACCTTGAGCTGGCTACTTAGCCTCTCCATATAGCCTCAGTTCCTTCTAAAATGAGGATAATAATAATGCCTATTTGTGGATCCATACACTTAGCACTTTTGTTTTTTCACTTAGCACTTTGACTTTGTAGTTTTTCTCAGTAAGAAGCAGAGTCTATTCCCCACCTTTTGAACTTGGACTAGTGTTTTGATTTGCTTTGTCTAATAGAATATTAGAAAGTGATTGTGTGCAGTGTAAACTTAGGTTACAAGAAGCATTGCATGCATCCACTCTTTCTCTTGGAATCTTGGTGTGGCCATGGGAATACTCCTCGGTTAGCCTTTAGAAAAATCAGAGACCACATACAAAAGAGCCAGGTTGTCCCATCTAAGGCCATCCTAGACCCATCCCATAACAACCTGACAGCTGACTGCAGACAAATGAGCAAACAAAATCAAGGTCTTTTGAGCTCAGCCCAGATCAGCAGAAACAGTGACTTGTAAAAAAACAGTGTGTTGCTATTGTTGTAAATTGTTTTACATTTTTAAGTTTTTGAGTGGTTTGTCATACAATGTTATTGTTGCAATAGATAACTGATACGCTATCTCATAGTGTTGAAGTTTAGATGAGTTGATACATGTCAAATACTTAAAACAATTGTTGACATTTAGTAAGTCTTATATAAATGTTGATTTTATTATTATTTGTAGTAGTAGTAGAGAAATGGGACTTGGATTGGAAAGACAGATCTAAGAACAAGAATAAAGGTGGCTACAGAAAACATGACAATAGATGGGGCTCACAGAAAGCATTTAAAAACCTAATTTCATTTGCTTTTTAAAACTTGGTAGATTGAAACGTGAATTTATTTTTGCCAAGTCTAGAAACATTCCCCAAATTAAAGGAATAAAAAATTGTAAAATTCCATAAAGACAATGAGAACAAGAGGTTAGCAGATGAAAAAAGTTATATCAATTAGAAGAGAACAGGTTCTCCTTAGCAAAAATTCTTTCATCAGATTCTATGCATGGAAGGCAGCAGTAAGTGTTGCTAACAAAGAAGCATTGGAGACAAGTGTCTATGCAACTTAGTTTGATTCCAGTCCCACAACCCTACCAAGCAAAGGAAGACTATTACTATTTCCACCCATCTCCCCAGCCCCTCACAGGAGTTTGAAGATAATTTTCTTGGGGAACAGGACCTAAGGGACTGAACTTTGAACAATAAGCAAAGTAGAAGGAGGTACTATGGTAAAGAGAAGAGATAAAGAAGGTTAAGAAGAAATCTGCATGCTTAAAAGAGTAGATCTCCAGAGCCCTCCTTTCCACCTTAGCATTTGTAGATAGCTTTATACTAACTACCCTCTTCTAAGAGATAAGAAGACTTTTCTCGGCTTTTAGCAAGAGACACCATGAACAAAACAAAACAAAACAAAAAAAGAGGGAAAAAACCCCTCAAGTGTAAATAATGCAGGTAAAAAACGGACATTTAAATCTCTCTCTCTGTCTCATAACATAAAAGAAAACATTGCAACCACAAATCAAGACTAGGCTACTATACAAAAAAAAAAGGGAGAATCAGAGAATAAGAACTCAAAATGGAGGCTCTAATTAGCCACTCACTACTTTAAACTAAGACACCAAAAAAGTGTACCCTTATTGTAAACAGGCACTGTAAGTAACACAACGTTTGATAGACTTATATAGCCAAGCTTTTCGTCATCTGGATGGTCCAAGAAATCTCATACCTGGAACTCAGATTAAGAAGATCCCAGACTGGAAGTGCCTTCAGTTACCTGACAAAAGAAAACAAAAGTCCTTTCTAGGGGATGATACTCATCATTCTGAACTTCAAATTATTCTTACAAATGAGGTTTCTAAACAATGTCTAGCACACAATGTGATGTGCCATAGCCAGACACACAAAGAAATAAGACCCCATGAGTGAAAATAACAGAAAAACAGGAGATAGAAACATACCCACAAATACTTGATACTCTACCCTTATCATAAACAAGTAGTAGAGGTATAAGAAGACTACAAAGCATACATGCTTACTTTATTCAATAAAAAAATAAAGGACCGAGCTTAAATATTTCAGCAGGCACTATAAGCTATGAAAAGTGGCACAGCACATTAAAAAAGAACCAAATATAAAATCAAGAACAGAAGAACATAATAAATTTGGAAAAAAATTTTCTATGGGATTTATCATTTGATTAGACAATATTAAAGAAAAAAATAGTAAACTAGAAGAAAGATTTGAAGAAACTAAACAGTGTGAAGCACTGAAAGACAAAGGGATGAAAAATATGGAGGAAATGGTAAGAGATTTTGAGAGCATAATGATAAAGTATAACATCTCAGAAGTAGAATATAGAGAACATGGCAGAGAAAATATTTGAAGAAATAAGATCTAAGATTTTCTAGAACTGATAAAAGATAGCAGCCCACAATCAAGAAGCTTCAAATATCTAAAACAGGGTAAATAAAAAGAAATCCATATCTGGAGACACTGTAGTAAAACTTTATAAAAATTAACACCAATAGGCAAAATTTTTAGAGTCATAGGGAAAGGGACAGATTATTTTCAGAATAGCAACGTATCCTATGACCAGCAACTCTACACGCCTGAATAAGTTTTCCAATGTATATCCTCAATAAGCAGATCTCTAAAATAGACCTAAATACCACCTGTGAGGCCATTCCATTGTTGGATAGCTCTAAATGTTAAAAAGTGCTTTCTTTCACTAAGCCATTATCTGACAACTTGTGCCCAATGGTGTACTGGTAAATGATACATTTTTAGTATTTGCTGGTTTCTGTGGCAGAAGTACTCTCACCATGGCTTGCTTCAAGCAACCAATGGGACGTCACTGAATGCAGAGCTGAGAAGAGATGCTTGTCATCAGCTCTCCCAGGCCAGTAGGAGCCAGTACTGGAACATTCTTGATTGTACTCCTGATTGTACTCCTGATTATGTCTTTTCTTGTCAAGGTTAAATATGCCTAATTCTTTAGTTATTTCCCTGATGTAGTCAATTATCTGTAGAATATTCATTCATTCACTGGATATTTATTAAGAACTTACTATTTGCTGGGAAAGGTTCTAGGAACTAAGTATACATCAGTGAACCAAAAAAATGTCTTCATGGAGCTTATGTTATAGTGAGGAGAAAAAGACAAACAAACAAGTAAGCATGAAATCTGTCAAATGTTGATAAATGGCATGGAGAAAAATATATGGGAATATGGTAAGGGGAATTGCTATTTTATAAGGGGGAAGACCTCACGGATAAAAGACCATCATATATTTCTTCTCTACTCTCACTTTTTGCCATAATACTACTGATTAATTAGAGAGGAAAACAGTTGGCATGAAGAAAGTTGAATTCATGAAAACTTTAAGACGAGATTACATAGAGTATGCTGAGACTGCAAATCAAGTGTTCAAAAGAACTGAGTCAGAAGATCCTTCTTACAGACATCCATGTGACTCACTCAATCACCTTTCAGTCTTTGTTTAAATGTCACTTTCCCACTGAAGCCCATTTAGAATCACAACACTCTTCCCCACGCACACTCCCCTCCACAACACACATTCTCTATCTTGATCCTACGCTTGGTTTCCATAGACCTTAATAAATTTCTAACATTTAATATAATTTTTACTTTTTTATTGTCTATTGTTTACCTCCTCCACTAGAATGTAATCTCAATTTAACAGGAATTATTTTTGTCTGTTTTGTGCACTGAAATATCCCACACAACTAGAACAGTGATTGGCACATAGTATTACTTAATAACTATGTGCTGAATTTTTTTTAAAGTATTATTTAGGGTTGGGAGAGACTTGAGCTCATTTATGTGCTGACCTTGACTATTTCTAGGAAGATACAATGATTTCTTCAAACAATGCAGGAGAGTATTATATATTTCTTGAGTAACATGTCCTATGAAATGGCGGCTCTATGTTTTGATTTGCTTGTTTGTTTTACTATGTTAGCAATTCTCCCTAATGTTTAACAGGTTTTCTAACAATGTCTTCCTCATTAGATTCTTTTTTTTTTTTTGGCTGATCTGTCTTAACTAAGACGTTGTTTTTGCCAGTGAAATGTAATATTTTCTAATTCTTGTTTTTTCCCTCCTTTCAAAATGATATTCTGTGTCATTTTCATTCTCTGAGATTTCTAAACTTCTATTCAGATTCGAAAAGGAAGGCTCCTTTGATTCTAACTCCAAACTAACCCATACTATAACTTTTCTTTATCCTAAAGTAAGCTTTTGAAATTAGCTTATTTTAATTTAAATTAGCAAATTTTAAAATTTGCTGTTTACCAAATACAAATATGTCCTTAATGTATTAAGCTATTTCAATTTATTTTTTAAGTTTTCAGTATATATATTTTCATTTTGTAATACATGCTCTAAGTGGCCTACAATGAGATCTAATAAAAAAATAGGACAAAAAAATGGCTGTTGTGTGTACTGGTACATTGGTCATTTAAGAATGATCCTCTGAAACTAGCAGTTTTTGCAGGCATTCTCCAATAACCGCCAGATTTAAATCAGTGACTTTAAAGTAAAATCTAAAAACAATCAAAACAAAACAAAACAAAATTGAGGATTTTCAATAGCCACAAAGATCACTATCAGAAAGAAAAAAAAAAAAGATTAGAGGCCCAAAGAAATTTTGGGGAGTTGAATCTAGGAAAGTGATGGACTTGATCAAATTCATACTTTGTTGGTGTTGTTATTGTTATAGTTGGTTTGTGTTAATCCTGATTGAGACTATGATCTTTATGATTTTAGTTTTATCTAGGTCTTTTGAGGCCCTTGAGAAATATTTGTTTTGGTGACGTAAATTTGACTTAATACAATTCCTTCTTTTCTTTCTCCTGATAAATCTTTATCAAATATTAAACTGTAAAAGGAAATTAACCTAAAGGCCAACCTGTTTTTGCAAGTAAATCTCCTTGGCAGTTCTCTTTCCGTACTTTTCCTGTTGTGTAGGTGCAGCTAATTCAATATACTATTTCAGTAAATGGAATTAACTGGACCTCCGATTGCCAACAACACATCCATTAGTGTACAAACAGAGTGGATAATGCAAACTACATAAGCTACAGCTGTTCCTTCTGAAAGGCAATTTGGGCAGTATTTTTCTCTTAGACTAGCCAATACTCAATCCAGAAGTAGACAAGTGAGTGCCCTAGAGAACGTTTCAATAAGGAACATAAAATTAGGCATAGTGGATTTATAGTGGATTCTGATTATTTAGAATTACAGAAATTAAGGAGTGAAATGAAAGCGGAGGGGACACAAGGGAAAAAAAATAAATCTGCTGTCTTGGGTTTCTCGGTTCCAACCTTTCCTACTTCTTCAGAAAAACCCAATTTTAGCCATTAATATATAAATATGTTCTAGTACCTCTCATACATGAAACCAGAAACTTCCATTACACTTTACATGCCTTTCAAACCATTATCTGATTCCTTTTATCTTCACCAGACACCTTAAAGAGTTGTCTTCTCTCACTTTCTTTGCATCTTCCCTTAACATCCCAGAAACTGGAATATTGCGCCTAACTACACTGCTCTTCTCAAACTGTTGTCATGAGGACCATAGACAATCTCTACTATGCCAAACTCAGTGGGCACACTTTTCAAACTTCATTTTGTTCAATCTCTTTGTGACATTTGGAAATACTGACTACTTAATCTGTTTTGAAATTCTATTTCCCTCCGCTTTCTGGGATGCTAATGCCTCTCCTACTTCACGACCTATTATTTGTCAATTTGTTGGCACCTAATTCTCCATCTACCCTTAATGCCCATGTCTCAAGCTTCCTCCTTGCACTGACTGTCTCTCTCTTCTCTCTTTGAAGTTGCAGGTTGAATGATTTCATTCATTTCCATGGCTCAAGCAATCATTGATAATGCTGACATACACATTTCCAGCAGTCCCTGATATTTTGATGGGGCCATTTTGATTCAGCCTTCAGAAGAAACCTTTTTATTTTCACTCTTGAAATGTTTGAAACTGGTAGTCACATCCTATCCCTGGGCTTCATCCCATGAAATTAAATATGTTTCATTGTTGAACTCAAATCAGTCATATAATGAATGCTTAAACATTACAGTTTCTAGAAAACAACAGAATGCCCAAATCCTTTTATGAAGCTAAGAAAATTGGACAAAAATGGCCCTGGCTCAGTTGAGTATAATATGAAGAACAAACACTCCAATTATGAATATAATTGCAAACTTCTAAGTAAAATATTAACAACTTGAATTTAACATTATGGTAAATTTGTGGTTTATTCAGGAATGCAACAGCAAAAAAACATTACCATGTAAATAGATGCTAGGTAGTCATTTGACAAAACTTAAAATTCATCCTCAAGCTCATGCTTGAAAATCAAACATATCTGATTTAGAATTATAGGTTATTCACTTATAGCTATCTTTCCATTGGATGTAAATTAACCTATTCTGGAGGCTAGTTCCACTAATTTTTAAAATTAGTCTAGACTGCCTTAATCCTCTGGTTTGAAATACATCTCAAAGTTTCCTTTACATAATATTCTTTATCCATGAAATTACATGTTTAACATCTGTTTTCTCCACCAGACTGAAACCACCTGAAGACATGCCTTGCTATTCACCATGTGTAGCTTAATATGTGTGAGTATGCATGACCAATTATAGAATTTGTGGGGTCCAATGCAAAGTGAAAATGAGAGTCTCCTTGTCCAAAAATAATTAAGAATTTCAAGACAGTGACTGCAGAGCATTAAATCAAACCCAGAGCCCTTTCTAAGCACAGGCCCCATGTGTTCTACACAGAACACATGCCCATGAAGAAGTCCTTCGTGTGTGTGTGTTTGAAATATGTTGAATATTATGCCTGGAAAATTAAGTTACAGGAACTTCAGAAAATATCTATAGACAGAATGATATCTAGCATTCAGATCTCAGACTACAAAGAATGGTCATATTAAGTTGGGTAAAAATACTACAGATAATTATCAAGAAAAGATTTTTAGGTTACCCATAATGAACTATTTAGATTGAAGATTGTAGAACATTTAAAAAGACATTAGTTAATCTTTAACAATTCTCTCTTTAAGTTGATATTCATATTGCTTTGTTTCCATTTTTTTCAGTACATTGTACTAATCATTCTGAAAATGTCTTCCTTCTTAATGTTCATTGATTATAATTCATAAACTATATACTACTTTGTTTACATATTGGCTTTTCTGCACAATTCTTGTGTCTATGAGTGAACATAAAGGTAACCACTCCATTTCTCTATTACAAAACATTGGCATATAAAAATTCATAAAACATTTATTTTTTCCTTTTCTATCTGTCTTATGAAAAATACTCTTCAGTTTATCAAAATATCAAACACGCATTTAAGACTACATTTGGATTTTTTTTTCAAATGGTATTAATTCTGTCATAGGCGAAAATAACTTGATGTAGTTGGAATGTGCCAATTTTCATATAACAATAAAAATGCCAAATGCTTTACGAATATCGTCTTCAGAGTGATTCTTCACGTTTGGGGTCAGAGTCCAGTGTGGAATTTATATCTCCTCTCCTGGAGCTCTGAATAATTTCCAATCATGCTCCCCAAAAGTTCAGTTATGCACAAGCCCTTGTTCAACCAGGTTTTATGATGATTGCATGAAAAAGGAAGATGGATTTCCTGTTGAGCAAGTTATTGGTGGATGCTCTTTTATCTGTCCCTGAAGTGTTAAAAAAATTTTAAAAACCTGCAGGCTGTGTGCAATTACATACCTCAATGCTGCTGTCAGGGATTTTAAATAAATCAATAGCCAAGCTAGTTGTGTTTAGTTACAGCATTCATTTTTACCAGTTACTCTGGCCTTCTGTTTCTCTACTCCCCACCTCCAGGCTAGGTTCCAGTCAGATGGAAATACTTGGCTTTCCCCACCGCATTCTGCCTCCAGTTCTCATTTGTTTCCCTTGTTCTCTTCCCCTTTCCTCCTATTCCCCTCCTGCCTTCACATACTTTCCCTTCCACACATGTTCTCACTCATGCATCTCACTTAGTTGCCCCCTCTCATTCTGTTACTTTCTGCATGGCTGTATACTAGAAAATGTTCTAAGTGGAAGTCAGCTTGGCTGAACGCAGGGAGGACAAAGGCCATGGGTCCCAGAGGGAGTCACAGAGGACAGCAGGGCCCAGATCACACAGGGCCTTGAAAGCCCAGTGTGCAGTGGGAAGTGGCCAGAGAGTGGTCACAGAGGATGGCAAATGTAAATAAATATGCTGCTACTATGAAGAGAATGAAAGGGTTGTGGGCAAGAGTGAAAGCTGGAAGATCCCCTAGACAGAAAGGTTTTAATGGTTTACCCTTAGGCAATTCACAGAATAGATTCGGGATTTATTTTAGAGGTACAGTTGACAAGACTTGCCTATGGGTTGGATGTGAGAAGTGAGACTAAAAGAGAAATAGAAATCCAAGTTTCAGCCTTAAGCAACACCACCTCACTCTCTATTTCATTGTTTTTCTCCCTTCTTTCTTTTCCTCTTTTCTTCATTCACACTATGGCAGAATCTGGAATGTTCACATGGCCAAGTTAATTGACCTGCTCGGGTCTCAATTCAGAATTCACAAACTCCAGAAATTTTCCCTGAGGTCCCCATACTGAGGCAAAGGCACATTCATATGATATGTGACCCTGTCTCTCTCCTGGCATCAATGTGACCCTGTCTCTCTCCTGGCATCAATGTCTACATTGTTCACAGGACTTCTAACACAGGGTTCCAAGTGTGGACTCTAGAGCTGGTTTACAGTAGGTTTGTGTCCCAACCCTGTTACTAACCAGCAGAGTGAATCTGGCAGATACTTAAGGAAGTCTCAGTTCCTACGTCTGTGAAGCGCAGATAACAAAACTGTCTACCACACAGAAAATTTTGCTTGAGATGACATACATAAAAGACTTAGCACAATACTAGTACAGAGCAAATGCTAGATAAGTGATAGCCATAACGCTATTATCACTGTGATTACTTTGCGTTACCCACCTTCATTTAAGCAGGATTTCTGCAGAATATCAGAAATCAAATGAAAACAGAAAATACCTAAATAATTCAGACCTAGAAAAAAAATTAACCCTCTGTAACAGACAGTCATGATGGATAAGTTGATTTATTAGCCAATTCAGATAAATGCACACGAGGCAGTCATTGTTACCATCTATTGTCAGTCTCCACTTTCTCCACCTAATTTGGGCTTTGGTTATCAAGCCCAAAGATAGCACTTACCAGATTAGGTGGACACACCGGGTTATTTTTCTTTGAGGTCTCACCTGGGCAGGTGCATGTACAAAAGACAGAGAGGAAGGAGACTAGAGAGGTTAGAGAGGCTGAGGGCGTGGCCCGTGGCCCTCTTAATCATTCTTTACTTCCTTTTTTTTTTTTTTTTGTAAACAAGACGACTGACTTGGCGTCGTCCACCACCACATCCGCGGCAAGAGCTGCGACGCCTCCTCCCTGGCGTCCGCTTGCAATAGCCCAGTTTTCGCCCTACACATCTGTGGCTTCTGTGGACACATTAGCAACTGATGCTTTTAGATCCTAGTCGCCCGCCTTTGCCAAGGCGGTTTAGAGGTCATCTGGAAAGTCTTTGCCTCGAATCACCCCGATTCAGAAGGCTAACTCATTCCTTCTGCGGTGCTTTGGGACTCCGCGCCCTCCTCTGGTCCTGGTCCAGGTGCACAGGAAGCGCTAGGGGAGGACGCAGGTGACCAAGAGAAGGAGGTGTGCGGGGAGGTGAAGGTGCCCCAGTGATTAACTCAGAGATCGAACCTGCAGACCAAGCGCAAAGTAGAAACTGAAAGTACACTGTCGGCTGATCCTACGGAAGTTATGGGAAAGGCAAAGCGCAGAGCCGGGCCGTGGTGTGTGACGCCCCCCTTGGGATGGATGAAACAGCAGGCGCGGCGTGGGTAGGAGGAACCAGCTGCAGAGACTGCCCTAGCCGGCACGGACTCCCCGCAACTCCGCGGAAGACCAGGGTCCTGGGAGTGACAATGGGCGGTGAGAGCTTGCTCCTGCTGCAGTTGCGGTCATCATGACCACGCCCGCCTCCCGCAGACCATGTTCCATGGTAAGCGCTCCTCTCCCGGGCGCATAAATTCGCTCGCGCGGCACGCCAGGGTACTCTGGGACATGCTGCGGGGCCCCGCGCCCAGGCGCGTCCGGGAAGAGCCCGGCCTTGCACTTTGGATCTGCGGAGAGCCCTGGCTGCTCTGCCCTTGGGCAGCCGGCAGCCTCACCCGAGTACTCTGGCCCATCACCACTTGCACCTGGGGCTGCTGAGCCTGGTGGGCTGCGTGAGAGAAGCAGTCCCCTACGCCTGCTCTCTGTCCCGAGACCGGGCGCTGCAGCCTCCGAGCCGCTCAGCGGTGGCAGCCCGCGCCCAGATCCCAATGCTCTCCGTCAGTCTCCCCTCGCCAGCGCTGCCCGCTGTCAACCCGGCGCCCAACCCACCCTCCCCGGGCTCCTGGTCGCGCCACGGTACTCACAGGTGTCCCGGGATCGGCGAGGATCTGGGCTCTTGCAGCTCCAACCCCTTAGAGAAGCGAAAGCGAAGCTCCCACGGGACACGCTTTTAAACCTCAAGGGGACAGGTCTCTGGAAAACCCCGTTTTTCCTCATTGAGGCTGGGAGTTTCCAACTGGGGCTGTACCTTGTGTCTTTTGCTGGGAACCCAAGTGCTCAGGCTGGCACAAGGCCACTTTCGGGTTTTGGTTTCTTTCCTATATGGGTACTCATGGACGGAGGCAGGATTAACAGGTATAATTCTAAATTCTAGACCCTTGCCGAGATTTAGTCTATTTTATCTGTGCGAAATACGGACTTAAAATGGACAAGGGCAGAGTTGAGGCGAGCTAGATTCCCGTTGGCAGCCATATGGCCAAGGTAACGGGTCCAAAAGCTGACGGGAAGAAAAAAGGGGGAAAAGAGATGTGAGTGGAGAGGATTTGCTGAGGGAAATTCTACTTTTTTATAGTAAATATTTCCTTAAGCAAAAGGAGACGGGTGCGGGAGGGTGCCAGAATGGGGAGCAGATTGTTCTTGTGTTTGATGCCTGGTCTGTGCCCTTCCTGGCGACATCGTTAGATCAAGAGACCTATCCCTGCTCACAGGTATTAAAGCATCAAAAATTGACATAGTCAGGAAGTACCTGATCAGTAGCAAAGTAAAGGGGGGTGGGGAGCGGGTTTAGCGTATAGAAGATTTGTAATGGGCGTCCTCCAGAACTTTAATATAGAATTAGAAATTAGGTATATTCCTGTTTTCCTTACAATGCCCATGGATCTCCTGCAATTGCTTTTTTCTGGACCACTCCCAGATCTAATCTTTCCATCACCTCTGATCTGGAGTGGCGAGGTAAAACAAGAAAAGGAAGCTAAGGTGCCCATTACTAACAAGGAACCTCTATTTCCTGAAGTATATCTATGCTAATCGTGCATCATAAGTTATCAGCAACCAAAATATTAGAATTCTAAACTCCTAATAATAATAATTATGAGTGATTTTGATAATGATTTTTTTTCCAGTAGAGTTCACTAGAAGCTTAAGGATAGGGTTACTTTTTTGTTTTTTAACATCTTTAATGGGGTATAATTGCTTTACAATGGTGTCTTAGTTTCTGCTTTATAACAAAGTGAATCAGTTACACATATACATATGTTCCCATATCTCTTCCTTTTTGCGTCTCCCTCGCTCCCACCCTCCCTATCCCACCCCTCCAGGTGGTCACAAAGCACCGAGCCGATATCCCTGTGCCATGCGGCTGCTTCCCACTAGCTATCTACCTTACTACGTTTTTTAGTGTGTATATGTCCATGACTCTCTCCCGCCCTGTCACAGCTCACCCTTCCCCCTCCCCATATCCTCAAGTCCGTTCTCCAGTAGGTCTGTGTCTTTATTCCTGTCTTACCCCTAGGTTCTTCATGACATTTTTTTTTCTTAAATTCCATATATATGTGTTAGCATATGGTATTTGTCTTTCTCTTTCTGACTTACATCACTCTGTATGACAGACTCTAGGTCTATCCACCTCATTACAAATAGCTCAATTTCGTTTCTTTTTATGGATGGGTAATACTCCATTGTATATATGTGCCACATCTTCTTTATCCATTCATCCGATGATGGGCACTTAGGTTGTTTCCATCTCCGGGCTATTGTAAATAGAGCTGTAATGAACATTTTGGTGCATGACTCTTTTTGAATTTTGGTTTTCTCAGGGTATATGCCCAGTAGTGGGGTTGCTGGGTCATATGGTAGTTCTATTTGTAGTTTTTTAAGGAACCTCCATACTGTTCTCCATAGTGGCCGAACCAATTCACATTGCCACCAGCAGTGCAAGAGGGTTCCCTTTTCTCCACGCCCTCTTCAGCATTTATTGTTTCTAGATTTTTTGATGATGGCCATTCTGACCGGTGTGAGATGATATCTCATTGTAGTTTTGATTTGCATTTCTCTAATGATTAGTGATGTTGAGCATTCTTTCATGTGTTTGTTGGCAGACTGTATATCTTCTTTAGAGAAATGTCTATTTAGGTCTTCTGCCCATTTTTGGATTGGGTTGTTTGTTTTTTTGATATTGAGCTGCATGAGATGCTTGTAAATTTTGGAGATTAATCCTTTGTCAGTTGCTTCATTTGCCATTATTTTCTCCCATTCTGAGGGTTGTCTTTTAGTCTTGTTTATGGTTTCCTTTGCTGTGCAAAAGCTTTGAAGTTTCATTAGGTCCCATTTGTTTATTTTTGTTTTTATTTCCATTTCTCTAGGAGGTGGGTCAAAAAGGATCTTGCTGTGATTTATGTCATAGAGTGTTCTGCCTATGTTTTCCTCTAAGAGTTTGATAGTTTCTGTCCTTACATTTAGGTCTTTAATCCATTTTGAGCTTATTTTTGTATATGGTGTTAGGGAGTGATCTAATCTCATACTTTTACATGTACCTGTCCAGTTTTCCCAGCACCATTTATTGAAGAGGCTGTCCTTTCTCCACTGTACATTCCTGCCTCCTTTATCAAAGATAAGGTGACCATATGTGCGTGGGTTTATCTCTGGGCTTTCTATCCTGTTCCATTGATCTATATTTCTGTTTTTGTGCCAGTACCATACTGTCTTGATTACTGTAGCTTTGTAGTATAGTCTGAAGTCAGGGAGCCTGATTCCTCCAGCTCCGTTTTTCATTCTCAAGATTGCTTTGGCTATTCGGGGTCTTTTGTGTTTCCATACAAATTGTGAAATTTTTTGTTCTAGTCCTGTGAAAAATGCCAGTGGTAGTTTGATAGGGATTGCATTGAATCTATAGATTGCTTTGGGCAGTAGAGTCATTTTCACAATGTTGATTCTTCCAATCCAAGAACATGGTATATCTCTCCATCTATTTGTATCATCTTTAATTTCTTTCATCACTGTCTTATAATTTTCTGCATACAGGTCTTTTGTCTCCTTAGGTAGGTTTATTCCTAGATATTTTATTCTTTTTGTTGCAATGGTAAATGAGAGTGTTTTCTTGATTTCACTTTCAGATTTTTCATCATTAGTGTATAGGAATGCCAGAGATTTCTGTGCATTAATTTTGTATCCTGCTACTTTACCAAATTCATTGATTAGCTCTAGTAGTTTTCTGGTAGCATCTTTCGGATTCTCTATGTATAGTATCATGTCATCTGCAAACAGTGACAGCCTTACTTCTTCTTTTCCAATTTGGATTCCTTTTGTTTCCTTTTCTTCTCTGATTGCTGTGGCTAAAACTTCCAAAGTTATGTTGAATAGGGTGGGCAACCTTGTCTTTTTCCTGATCTTAGTGGAAATGCTTTCAGTTTTTCACCATTGAGGATGATGTTGGCTGTGGGCTTGTCATATATGGCCTTTATTATGTTGAGGAAAGTTCCCTCTATGCCTACTTTCTGAAGAGTTTTTATCATAAATGGGTGTTGAATTTTGTCAAAAGCTTTCTCTGCATCTATTGAGATGATCATATGGTTTTTCTCCTTCAATTTGTTAATATGGTTTATCACATTAATAGATTTGCATATATTGAAGAATCCTTGCATTCCTGGAATAAACCCCACTTGATCATGGTGTATGATCCTTTTAATGTGCTGTTGGATTCTGTTTGCTAGTATTTTGTTGAGGATTTTTGCATCTATGTTCATCAGTGATATTGGCCTGTAGTTTTCTTTCTTTGTGACATCTTGTCTGGTTTTGGTATCAAGGTGATGGTGGCCTTGTAGAAGGAATTTGGGAGTGTTCCTCCCTCTGCTATGTTTTGGAAGAGTTTGAGAAGGATCGGTGTTAGCTCTTCTCTAAATGTTTGATAGAATTCGCCTGTGAGGCCATCTGGTCCTGGGCTTTTGACTGTTGGAAGATTTTTAATCACAGTTTCAATTTCAGTGCTTGTGATTGGTCTGTTCATATTTTCTATTTCTTCCTAGTTCAGTCTTAGCAGTTTGTGCATTTCTAAGAATTTGTCCATTTCTTCCAGGTTGTCCATTTTATTGGCATAGAGTTGCTTGTAGTAATCTCTCATGATCTTTTGTATTTCTGCAGTGTCAGTTGTTACTTCTCCTTTTTCATTTCTAATTCTATTGTGGGTTACTTTTTATCCTTTTACTTTGCCACTTCTTTTGGGAGTTGAAGTAGTTGAGGACGTACTATGTGGTCCTCAATTGTGCTATCTAGTTTAGATAATTTAATCATATTTGAGGACCCAAAAATGGAATAGCAATAAAAACAGAGAACTGAGAAAGATTAAAAAGCCTGAACAAGTATAAAGGAGGGTTACACAGGGTACCACATCAGTGTTGCAATACCTTAAACAAAAATGGAAAATGTTCTTTTGTAGGACCAGCTTACATGTTGATGTCACACACGTGATGTGAGATTGCTTTTCTGGCCTCATCTCTGACACATAACCTAATGCAATAAAGCAAATAATCAGTGTCTTTTTTCCTGAAATAGGAGTACGTGATGCCGTGTTTCAGGAATTGGCCAAGGAAGCGCTGTAGTGAGATTCATCTGGAGGAAGATGGACTTTTGTACATTTCCCTTGACTACATACATGCAGTTATTTTTATAGGAAGCAGTGCAGCTCAGTGGCTAACAGCTTAGTTTCTAGACTCTTGGATTTGAATCATGCCTCTTACAAGACATATTTTATATGGGGAAAAATGTTTGGATCCCAGATTCTCCACCAGCAAAAATGTTAGTGATTGGTAGTACTTACCTCAAGAAATGGTTATGGGATTAAATGAAATATTGTATGCAGTATTCTAGGATGGCTTCAGAAATGTCTTTAACTGTTGTTTATCATGGGACTTGTGGATAGAATTTATAATCCAATCTTAATATGTTTGTGGAATGTATTAGAATTCTTTATGTGAGCATAATCACATTCATTTTTGTAACCTTAAAAAGCTGATTTTCATATAACATATGGTTATTGCCTACTGTTTATTCACTTTTTCTTTTTTACTCACTTACTTGTGCCAATTGTTCATATTAAAGCCAAGTCTTATATATTCAGATAATGTCTTTAATTCCATCTTAAATGTCTTTTGACCATTTCTTTAAAATCCCAGTGAAAATAGGTCTATATAATGTCTATAATAGACAATCAATAAACACTGATTGGTCTCAAACACTAAGGAAAGATTGGATTTGAAGGACTGTTGAAATTAATTTGTTCATGTTCACTTTGACCCCATAACTTAAGCATCTGAGGATTAAATGTATTATTTGGCTTAATTTAAAAACCAACAAGATTTTTTTTTAGACAGCCATCATTCTGGTTTAACCAAATCCCCTACTGAAAACAAATTCTCCAGTTTCAATCCCTTCCGGAAATCTGAAGAAAATTCCACAAGCCCAAGCTTGCCTTGCATTATTCTTTATGGTTTGTCTTTTTTGTAACCAAAGGGAAAGTTCAAGGTGGGGGGAAGGAATGGGTATCTATGTATAATCTAAAACAAAAATAAAAGCAGAGTCCTTTTCTATTGTGACAACAATGTCAAAAGCGGGCTCAAACTAGGCAATATTAATATGTTACTGTCTATGTGGTGTGGAGAAAAGACTTCAATTGCAGACCAAACTGTAAGTCATTAATGAGAAAGCTGGGAACTTCTGAGATGTGGATTTGAAGCCCTGGGTGTGTTTGCAACATTGTTGGTCAGGCGATTTCAAATCTAAAGAGTTATTGTATTTGGATGGCTAGGTAGGTTCTTAGAATTAAGGTGCTTGAGAGTTGAAAGCCACATTAAGAGATCATTTAGTCTAAAGTGAAGCTTTTATGAGGCTCTGTCCTTCAGTCAGTCACACAACTCATTGGCATACCAACACAAAACCCTGCGTCTCCCTCTGTACTTTGCATTGCCCTAGTCCATCTGGGGCTAGCCTATTTAACAACAAAGACGGCAACCAAAGACATGCTTTCCAGATAAGGCAAATATTGTTTTAGAATTGAGAAACTAGTTACTCAAAAAAGACTGAATTTTCCACTAAGCCATCATTTGAAAGCATTGACAAAATGCCATCCAATGAGTAAATGGGTCGATGTGAATTTTGGGAGCACTAATTACTGAAATTTGGAGTGAAGAGGGCACAACAACTAGTGCTCATAGAAAATAAAACCACCTCCTTTATTAAAACATAAAATGTGGGCCTTTGAAATGACATTTATGTATAATAGTAAAAATGTCTCTTTTGCGTTCTAGTATTTAATTATTTTGTTATATTTCTTTTAAAGCTCATTTCAAGTTATATGCTGTATAAATTTTCCTTACTATCTACTCCTCGCAAAGTATCCCTGCTGGGCATCTGTAAGATGACAGAGAAAGTAAAAAGTTTGGCTCTGTGCAATCTATACAAAGCTAGGACTCAGTAAATAATTAGCAATTGATCATTGTTTGAGAATCTTCAGGATGAAGGGACTGTGGTAGAAGAAAGAGAGGTAGGGCTGTATAATAGTACATGGAAGTGGTTTTCATTCAGAAGACCAAAGTGATGACATGTTATCAGAAGATAATGGGCATTTCTGATCAAATCCTGGTGAAATAACCAGCTCAGGTTAGAATCCAGACCTGGCACCTTACTATTTATGTTTTATAAAAAGATTAACTAGCAGGTAGGACCCTTTTGCTCCTTAGATAGTAAGTATAAGGCACTGAACAGTGCTTGGTACATGACAGGTACTCAATTAAAGCTAACTAGCTCATCATCATTATTAATCTCCAAAGCGAATTCTTGCTTATCATGCATATAGAAATTTAGTGGCAGAGTTTGAATAGACTCCACATCTCATCTTGTTTCTCTTACCTTGTTAGGTGTCAGTGACATATTAAGATTAGATGTAGGATTCATGTTTGTTCCCCTATCTGCTGCCCAGCCTACATTCTCTATTGTAAAAATATAGGTCACTAATGGCACATAACTTACTGGGGAGAGCTACTAATTTTTATATGACAGGTAATGATGTAATAGATGAGAATGTTATGGGAAATTTGATATATTTGACAGTCTTTAGGTTGTTTTCACAATATTAGTTCCTTGGATTCCAAGGAGTATTGTTTGTAATCTTAATCAGGAGAAGGCATACATGTGAAATATCTTGCACTCAACAAGAACAGTTAAAGTTCACTGGGGAAAATCACAGGAAATATATTGTCAACAATACTTGAGGGTTTACAGAAAGATGCAAACAAGACACTCCAGCAGGCTTATGAAGAAATAAAATCAGTCCCTATAAAACCAGATTTTAATGCCTCAGGGAATCACTGGCTTTCTAGCAGTGTATTACTACTGCCCAAAATGATACCATTTATAATTTCATTCCTTTTGATTAACAGTTGCCCCTAAATGAGAAGACTTATTTAAAAACAGATATAAATCATTAGTTAACAGGGTATGAATTTATTTATTGGGTTTTCCTAACATGTCAAGAAGCTAAACAGGGCTGTGTTTGAAGAGAATGTCGGTCTCTGGGCATTTAGAAAAAGAAGATACTGAAAAGATAAGGAGTCTCATAATATAAATATCAACTTTGTCACAGTTCTGAGGAGGGTAAGCCTTCTAGGATCCATCATTAAAAAGAAAAAATATAATCACCGTGCAGTACCATGCAGATAAACTTCCTGCGATGTTGTTTCCAGGAAGCAGCTGGACACTTGAACAACCATCAAGTTTTACATAAATATACAATCACGTGCCTTAGATCATAAAATTTCAAAAATGTATACTTGTTAACCTGTAGTTTACCTGTTTTTCTGTTGATGAGGCAAAGAGATTTTGCTGTCATCACACTTGTTCTGCATATTCCCAAAGAGTTTTATCTGAATAAAAACTGAAAGAAACCTAGACTCTAAAATATTGTCTTTCTTTGGTAGTTACATAATATTGAACTTTAGAGTTCTTCCTACACTATGTAAAACCAAGATACATTTTAAAAATTATTAGAAATAAGCGGTCAGGTCAATTGAAATACCACCATCAAATGATATAATATGACTTATGACATTTAGCTTATTCTTACTTATTGTTGAATTTAGTTTCTTTTAGGTATATCTTTGGAATTCCTCCCCTGATCCTTGTTCTGTTGCCAGTAGCATCATCTGATTGTGATATTGAAGGTAAAGACGGCGGAGCCTATCAGAATGTTCTAATGGTCAACATCAATGATTTGGTATGTGTTTGTTTTCCTCACGTTTTAACTCACTGGGAAAATTTGAAATATACTGTTGGTATGCAGTTTTATGTTCTAATATTTATTTATATTCCTTGAAATAGGCTGCTAACAATATTTCTTTTTAAGTTGGCATTATTATATCCTGTAAAAAGAATTCTTTCCTAGACCTCAGACTCCCACAGCTGTCCTTCACTACCAAAATTTTTCTGAACATAACTTAGCATAATTATCTGCATTTCCTCACCTCCCATTGATGGTCCCTGTAAAAACATATTATATTAGGAGAAGGAAAATAACAGAATATAATGTTTAAAAATTATCGTGAAAAAGTTGTATAGTTATTTTATTTTATCTGAAAGTGTGTACATGAATATCCTTAGGTATTTTTATACATATGTGTATATATATAAAATTTGCTGTTATTTTTTTACTTACTATGGACTTTTAAAGTAATAGCTATTATTCTTTAGAGTAGTTTTAGGTTTACAGAAAAGTTGAGGAGAAAGTAGAGAATTCCCATATACCCACTTTCCCTCTACACAATTTCCCCTATTATTAACATCTGGCATTTGTGTGCTACATTAGTTACAATTGATGAACCAATATTGATACATTGTTATTAACTAAATTCCGTAGTTGACATTAGGGTTTACTTTTTGTGCTGCACAGTTCTATGGGTTTTGACAAATGCATCAGGTTGTGGATCCACCATTACAGTATAATACAGAATAGTTTCATTGCCCTTAAAACTTACCTGTGCTCCACTGATTCCTCCTTCCCTCCCTGCCTCTGAACCCATGGCAACCACTGATCTGTTATGGTCTCTGTGGTTAGCCTTTCTACAATGTCATATAGTTGGAGTCATGCAGTATGTAGCTTTTTTAGACTGGATTCTTTCACTTAGTAACGTGTATTTAAGGTTCTTCCATGACTTTTTGTGGCTCGATGGCTCATTCCTTTTTATTTTTAAATAAAATTCCATTGAATGGATGTACTACAGTTTGTTTATCCATTCACTGATTAAAGGATATGTCTTGGTGGCTTCTAATTTTTGGCAGTCACGAATAAAGCTTCTATAAACATTCGTGTGCAGGGTTTTGTGTGGACATACGTTTTCACCTCATTTGGATAAATTCCTAGGAGAATGATTGCTGGATCATATGGTAAGACTATGTTTAGCTTTGTATTAAACTGCCATACTGTCTTCCAAAGTGTTACCATTTTGCATTCTCACCAGCAATGAATGAGAACTCCTGACATTTGGTGTTGTCAGTGTTTTAAGTTCTAGCCATTCTAATAGGTGTGTCTTGGTACCTAATTGTAGTCTTAATTAGCAACTCCCTAATGTCATATGATGTTGAACATCTTTTCATATACTATTGCCATCTATATATCTTCTTTGGTGAGGTATCTGAACTCACATCTTATCTATCTTAACAATATTGAATCTTACTATCCATGATCATGGAATATCTATTTATTTAATTTTTTAATTTCTTTCATCAGAATTTTGCACTTTTCCTTGTGTTGATCTTGTTAGTATTTTGTTAGAGTTATATCTAAGTATTTTGTATTTTTGGTACTTTTGTAAACGGTGTTCTGTTTTGAATTTCAAATTCCAATTATTTATTGCAGGTATATAGGACAGCAATTGACTTTTGTATATTAACCTTGTATCCTGAACCCTTTCTATAATTGCTTTTTAGTTCCAGGAGCTGTTGTTTTTGTTGCTATTGGTTCTTTGGGGTTTTCAACATAGACAAATAAGTCATCTACCAAAATTAATTTTTTTACAGTTTAAGAGCTGTATTAAAATAATGGGATGTGTTGTTTTAACAGTGACCAGTACTTGAAACCCCAAATGACAAAGGAAAACCATCTCAGATGTTCATAAGATGGAAGGAAATTGTCTAACCTTTCCCCTCCTTCCACTCTACTTCCACTCTTCCACTCTACTTCCTCCTTCCACTCTACTTCCACCTTTCCCCTCCTTCCACTCTTTTCTGCATACTCATAGAGAAGTGGCATGACACCTTGGGAAATTCAGTGTTATACCTCTTGGAGGGATATGGGAAACTCAAGATGATATGTATTGAACACTGTATCACAGAGAAATGCTGATTTTTTCCACTGACAAAAAAAAAAGTGCTCACTACATGGTAATTGCCCCATTTTATATTTCATTAATTGGGGCATTTTTTGCATTAAATTATGCTACTAAATTAATCATTTTGAGTTAAGATAATGTTTTTTACTTGTTACTTACTCTTATTACCTTCATTTCACAGAGGAAAAATCTGAGACCCAGGGCCACCCAGTTAAGTGGCAGAGCCAGGATCTGAGCCTCTGCTGTTAACCAGCACACTCTCCTGCCTTCCAATAGCAATCTCTCTGCCAGTTTATTCATTCAGCAAACATTTATGTGGAGCCTATTATGTGCCAGTTATTATGGAAACCCCTTTTTTGTGGTGGGGTGGTGGAGGTGTGGCAGTAGACACAAAGGTGGACCAGATATAGACCCTTCTTTTAAGAAGCTTTCGTTTGGTGGTGGTTAAGTCTTGGTGTGAAGAATGCAAGTTGCAGCTTGAAAAGGAGTGGCTGCCATACTCTCATTTCAGACAGACTGGTTGTGAGTCAGATTTGGAAACAAAGAGATATAAACTGTGTTCTAGGAGGAGTTGAATAGGTCAGCTTGATCCTAGGAGAGAAACCATATTGTGGGATAGTGTGCTGATCTCCAGACTTTTTAGACGGTACACCCTTTAGTAAAACTATCTTCTTGAGCCTGCACTTCCAATATACATTAACATTTATTTATATGTCATAGCATTTTCATAGTAATTTTGCACACATTAGTAATGATAAATACCAAATAATGAAAATTTACAAAAGATGAGGAAAAAATGTAGATAGAGTTCCTAAAAATTTTCCTCCCATGCTTGCAGTGGATTGTTCATTGTGGACTCCACTTTGAAGACTGCTGACATAGTGGAAGACACAAGTGGATATATGTTATAACAAGATTGTCAGTGGTCTTGATGTGATGGTATTTAGACAACCAAAAGTCAATAGTGATTTGATCATAAAAGTAACATTGAATTACAATGCAAATTTTGAGCATTTACTATGTGCAATGTGAGCCATTAAAAATAAGATAGTCCTTGCTCTTCTATAATTTATGAGGATAAGTTATACACATGTCACTATAATATAAAATGATAATAGCAGTGCATTAAAAAACAGTTTCATACACATTATTTTATTTGAGCTTCATAATATCTCTATGAGGTGATAATAATAATAACAACTAACACAAATTCAGGGTTTACTATGTGCCAGAACTGCTCTGACTACTTTCCATGTAATAATTATATAATTCTTACGATAATTCCATGTAATGAGAAAACTGAGACCTGGACCACATAGCTGGCAAGTGGCAAGGCTGGAATTCAAACCCAAGCAATCTGGTTCCAGAAAAAGCCCTCATTATTATGAGGCAAAGCAGATAATAGCCCTGGTTTTTTTGTTTGTTTGTTTTTTTGTTTTTTGAGGGAAAACACAAGATAGTTATGATGAGAACATAATGAAAGAAGAGTATCAGGGACACTAGATGGTGACTGAACCGGTTGAATTGTAGGGAAAGGTGACGGGGAGCTGCACAGATATTCTGAATACTGTTAAAATCATCCAGAGCAGGTCAATAAGGTAGAATTGAGTTGTAGAAGTAAGAAAATAGGAATGATGGGAACTATTACCTAGAGTCCAAATAGGGCCCAGGGTAAGAGTGAGACTCATTTTTCCACCTAGCTCAGAGGGAATGGGAGGTGCATAATAAATAACAAAGGTCCTTTTTCTATATGGTCTACTAAATAAGGAATTCAGATTCCTAGAACTGGGATGACTAGGTTAAATAGAATCAGCACTTTAAGCTTCTTAATACATGTTACCAAGTTATTTTCCAGAAAGGACCCATCAGTTTACAGTTCTTACAACAATATATGAGATCATCATTTTTGTCAGCATTTTTATTTTTGATAATATCTGCCAGGGTAGTGGAAAAATAACCTTCTGTTTTGATTTACATTTCTTTGACTGCTAGTGACATTGATTGTTTTTTTTTTTTTCAACATGTATCCATCGTTTATGTTTTCTGTGTTTATTTTGCATTGAGATAAAACTCAATGTACTCTCTAAAGTGTACAATTTAGTGGCTTTTAGTATATTCACAAGCTGTGCAATCATCATCATTATCTACTTCCAGAACATTTGCATCACCTCAAAGAGTGATAAAACCATTTGCTCTAGCTTTCCATTCCTCATTAGCAGACCCTGGTAGCTACTAATCTACTTTCTGTTTCTATGGATCTGCTTTTTCTAGGTGATTCATACAAATGGAATCATACCATACACAGCCTTTTGTACTGGACTTTTCACTGAGCGTAATGTTTTCAAGATTCACCCATAGTATAGCATGAATCAGTACCTCATTTCTTCTTATAGATCAATAATCTGTTGAATGTATATACCACATTTCTGTTTATCCATTCATCTGTTGAATGGATAAGTTGTTTCCACTCTTTGGTTATTACAAGTAATGCTTCTTCAAATGTTAGTTGTACAAGTTTTTGTGGAATACTCTTTGATATACACCTACAAGTGGAATTGCTGGGTCATATGGTAACTCTATTTTTAACTTTTGAGGAAATGCCAAACTATTTCCAAAGTGACAGTACCATTTTACACTCACACCATCAGTGTATGAGGAGGGTTCCAATTCCCCCATATCCTCACCGAAACTTGTTGTCTGACTTTCTTACTCTAGTCATCCTAGTGGGTGTGAAGTGGTATCTCATTTTTCCTTTGATTTACATTTCCCTGATGACTGATGATGTCAAGCATCTTTTCAATATTGACCATTCTTACTGGCCATTTGTGTATCTTCTTTGAAGAATTTTTTTTTTTTCAAATACATTGCTCACTTTTAAATTGGGTCGTCTTTTTATTGTTTGGTTGTGAGAGTTTTTTATATATTCTGGATACTAGACCTTTATCAGATGTACAATTTGCAAATATTTTTTCCCATTCTCTGTGTTTCTTTTCACTTTCTTTATGGTGTCCTTTAAAGCACAAAAGTTGATTTTGATAAAGTCCAATTTATTTATTCTTCCTTTTTTTGGTAATGCTTTTGGTGTCATATTTAAGAAACTATTGCCTATTCCAAGGTCACAAAGGTTTACACTTACATTTTTTCTAAGAGTTTTATAGCTTTAGTTCATATTTAGGTCTTTGATCTATTTTTAGTTAATCTTTGTACGTGATATGAGATAGGGGTCCAAGTTCATTCTTTTCCAGTTGTTCCTGCACCTTTTGTTGAACAGACTATTTCCCCCCATTGAATTGTCTTGGCGTCTTTATTGAAAATCAGTTGTACCAAAATGCATGAGTATATTTTTAGATTTCCAATTTCATTCCATTGTCTATATACCCATCCTTTTGTCAGTACCACACAGTCTTGATCACTGTAGCTCAGTAGTTAGTTTTAAAATTGGAAGTGTGAGTCTTCCAACTATGTTCTTTTTAAAGATTGTTTTGGCTCTTATGGTTCCTCATCACTTATATTAAATCAATTGTTGATATTTATTCTACTTAGGGATTCTGTTGTTTAAAAGCTTTAGAATTTAAATGCAGTACAAAACTCTGGTGATGCCATTCCTCTGTGCAATAATTACACCACATAACTCCACACACCTGTAATCATGGCCGAGTCAGTGGCATGGACAGAGGCAATAACAGTGGACAAGGCGGAGGCCAGCTTAAGGATATCTTCTCCCTTATAGCCCTCAAGATCCTTTGCCATTCTCCTATTGGCTTTTATTGATATTCCCATCACTTGGTCAGAGCTCATTATATATTAAGTATGATAACTTTATGACTGTCATATTTGATGAAAACATTTTCCAGTTTATCATTTACTTTTTATCTTGTTTTTTTTGATATACAGATTTTATTTTATGTAGTCACATCTATAAAATAGAATTACATATAAAATAGGGCACAATGTAGGCATCAAAATGGGAGCTGCCATTTCCCTCTTTAGGGAGGAGGTCAGTCAAGACTTCATAGAACACATGAATTTTTTTTGTCTTGACTTATTTTCAAAGACAACTTTTTAGAGCTGTTTTAGGTTTACAATAAAATTGAGAGAAAGGTATATATTTCTTATGTACCCATGCTCCCACACATGCATAGCCATCCCTATTATCAACATCATTCGCTTTTTTATGAAGTACATTTTTTATGAAGGATGCACCTACATTGACTTATCATAATCACCCAAAGTCCACAGTTTTCCCTTAGGGTTCACTCTTGTATTGTACATTCTATGGATTTGGAGAAAGTATAATGGCATATATCTGTCATTGTATTGTAATATCATACAGAGTATTTTCACATCTCTAAAAGTCCTTTTATGCTCTGCCTATTTATCTTTCCATTCCCCCCAACCTCTGGCAACCACTGATCTTTATATTGTCTCATTGTTTTGCCTTTTCCAGCTTTATGCCTCCTTTTCCAATCTGTATACCTTTTATTTCCTTGACTTATCGCATTAACAAGGACTTATTGCATTAGCAAGTACTTCCAGTACAGTTTTGAAAAGGAGTGGTGTGAGGGGATATCCTTGCTTTCTACCTGATCTTAGTGGGAAAACTTCGAGTTCCTCACCATTAAGTAAGACATTAGCTGTAGTTTTTTTGCATAGTCTTTATCAAGGTGAGGAAGTTCCCTATTTTCCTAGTTTGTTGAGAGGTTTTTTTTCATGAATTGGTGTTAGATTTTGTCAAATGCTTTTTCTGCATCAAACGATAAGATCATGTGATTTTAAAAAATATATATGTTGATGTGGTGGATTAAATTAATTGATTTTCCAATGTTGAATCAGCTTTGCATGCTGGGAATAAATCCCCCTTGGTTTTGGTGTATAATTCTTTTTTGTATTTTACTGGATTGGATATGCTAATATTTTATTGAGGATTTTTACATCTATGTTGATGAGAGATATTGGCCTGTAGCTTTCTTTTCTTGTCATGTCTTCATCTCATTTTGCTATTAAAGTAATGGTAGCCTCATAGAGTTAGCTAGAAAGTGTTCCCTCTACTTCTATGCTCTGAAAGAGACTGTAGAAATTTGGTCTAATTTCTTTCTTAAATATTTGTTAGAATTCACCAGTGAACCCATCTGGACCTGGTGCTTTCTGTTTTGGAAGGTTATTAATTACTGATTCAGTTTCTTCAATAGGTATAGGCCTATTCAGATCATCTATTTCTTCTTGTGAATTTTGGTCACAAATAATTCTTGAATCTTAAAATGCATGTAGGTTTTGCAAAATGGAGCAGAACAGTGTTGGGGGTCTCCCCCGGGAAGGGGATAGATCACCTTGCAAATGAATGTAGGTAAGAAAGCAACTGCATGGTGTGGTTGGGTTACAGGATACAAGAAGAGAACCAAATCCTCAGAGGAAGCCTAGACCACTGAGTGCTGGGCCCATTATACAAAGGAGTTTGAATTTTTTATCTAAGCACTAGGAAGTCACTGAGGAATTTGGAGGGGAATAAAAGGCATTGAATATAACCACCACAAGAATAGAAATCTTTGTTCTTTGTGTTCACTGCTGTACCCTGAAGGGTTAGAAGTCTCAATAAATATTTGATGAATGAATGAAGAATGAAATAACATCATCAGATTTTTATCTTATAACTGTTTTCTGGCAACCATGTAGATAATTTGTGTGTTAGAATGGAAAGCAAGGAGACAGTGGGAAACAACTTCAGTGATTTAGGTGTAAATCATTGATGGTTGTAGACTAAGGCAGTGATTCATAACTTTAGCATCTTTCAGATGAACTGAAAGCCTTGTTAAAACACAAATTTCTGGGCCCTACTCCCAGAGGCTCCTATTTTTGAGGAATTTTGGCGATCTGGGAATTCCACTGGATAACTTCACGTATGTCCTTGACGCGTATGGAAAGAATTCATAAAGTTAAAGGAAAAATTAGAAGAGTACCCTGATTTTAATCTGATACCTAAGTTTTATTGCATCAAATCTGCAAAGCCATATATTACACTCTGCATGTATCAGCTGCTATGAGGCTTCTTTGTTTTTTTCAGTATTTAGCTCAACCACAGTAAGAAAAGCTACACAATAAATTCAATTAGCCATTATTTTAAAGTTATCCATTTTATTTTAGAATCCATGATTAAACATCTATTTTAAGGATAAATAAAGCAATCTTTTGCAGCATGGAAAAATATATTTTTATTGATAGCCTTGATTAGATTTCTTTTCAGTGAAATAGCATTGCAGTGCAGTGTAAAGGACACTGAGTGAAGGATCAGAAGACCTAATTTGTTACTAGCTTTGTTATTAGCAAGCACTGTGATCTTGGATAGCTCATTTAACCTCTTTAGTACTTTTAAATTCCCTATGAAATGTGAAAATTTAATTATCTCTGGGGTCTATCGTAGTGCTCAATTTTCTTGAGACAGGGAAAAGAAATCATGTTATATTTTCTTCTTCCTCTTCCTCCCTTCCTTCATTACTGGCCTTAAATTGATTATTTTCCTCCTTTTACAAATATTTATCAATCTTCTACTATGTGGAATGCTCTGTGTCAAACATTATGCCTCTAAGTTAATAATAGTAATAATTAATAATAAGCTATCTGTTGCCAAAAGATATATAATCAAGGACTGGAGTGAAATTTATTCAAAAATAATTATCTTATAAAGCAACAAATAAACCATATTTGTAGAAGAAAAGACTATTCTTTTCCCCATTGATTAGTCCTAGCACCTTGTCAAAAATCAATCAGTTAACTGTAGATGTATGGGTTTATTTCTAGACTCTTCAATTCTATTCCATTCATATACATATTTATCCTGTGCCACTACCAGAGTTTTATTACCATTGCTTTGGATTAAATTTTGAAAGCAGAAAGTGTGAATCCTTCTGGTTTGTTCTTTTCAAGATTGTTTTTGCTGTTTCAGTCCCTTGCAATTCCATAAGACTTTTAGAATCATCTCTTTAATTTCTCAGAAGTAGTCAGCTGGGATTCTGCTAAGGATTTTGTTGCCCCTATAGATCAATTTGATGGGTATTGCCTTTTTAACAATGCATAACAATGCTTCTTATCCATGAATATTGGATGTTTTCCCATTTATTTAGATCTTCTTTAATATCTTTCAACAATGTTTTGTAGTTTCCAGACTGTAAGCTTTGAACTTATTTTGTTAAATTTATTCCTAAATATTTTATGTGGCTCTGATGCTATTGCAAATAGGATTGTTCTCTTAATTTCATTTTAAAATTGTCTGTGATTCTTAACTTTGTACTCCTTGTATACTTACCTAAGTCTGTGTCTTAGTTCCCCGTACAAGTCTATAAGTATCTTAAGGACAGTTTACATCTGATTCATCTTTGTATCCCACAGAATGCTCAGCACAATACGATGCACATTGTAGTTTTTCATGTAAATAATAATATGAATTGTGATAATGTATAATAAATAACTTATGGATTGTAAATTGACACCATAATTTGATGGAAATCCAGAACTTGTTTCAAATAGGCTAAGAAGTCTCTTTCTGTTGAACATCTATTTGTTTAGAAATTTGTTATGAATCAAATGTCAAGTACTTTTCTGATATCCAATATGAGCTAGTTTTAGATGTTATACAACATTATTTTATCCATAAAAATCGTTTTGCCTAAATATGACTCATATGATTGAATGATGTAATTCTTAGCCACTAAAACAGAGTCTAGTAAAAATAATAAGGGCTGATAAATATGGCCAAATACTTTCTAGGAATGACTCAGTCTAATTGCAGGCATATAAAGGGCTGCCCTTTAAATTATAAAATCTAATGATTAATAGTTTATAATTGTTTTTTATCATTTCTAATATCCTTAATTCTGTCTCTGTCTCTATTCCAGGGGCCCTCACAGATTTAAATTCCATAGATAGCTCTCAAATACCCTCAAGTCTATACCTCTTTTGTGAACTTTAAAACCATTCAGGTCAAATACCAATTAGAAATCTCTACCCAGATGTATGTGGCACAATGGAAGACTGATTATCATCACTTTTAGCCTGTTCCTCCTTTTACATTCTCTGTCTTAGGGAGCAACATTTGCCCAATCATTTAGTCACCAAAACCTGGACTCCCTCTTAATACGTTTGCTCCTTCATCTCATCCATCACCAAATCCTACAGAATAGTATATTTCCTTAACATCATTCACTCTGTTGACTTCCACTAGCTTAGTCTTAGTTCAGGCAATCATAAAATTTCACTGGAACCACTTCTATAGCCTTCAGTAAGCCCCAGCTGATCTCCCTGTCACCTGAGTGCACCTGGCTTCTTTACTGGCACTTGAGTTATCTTTCCAAAATCAAATCTAATACTCTTTCTCTCTCCTTTTCAAAAACTTTTTAATTCTTTAAAGTCTCTCTCCCCTAATATCTGTTGATCTTGCATTTGATTGGTATGTTAACAGAGGCAGCTAAGAAAATAAATGATCAAATTCTAGTCGCATATTACTTTAGAAATATGTCTAAGTATATTATGTTTAAATAACTGTAATTAACTGAGAAAAGATTTAAATTGACTAAATAAAGACTAAATTAGTTCTCTATTAATCAAGTTATGCTAGAAGATAAACCAAATTTCCTGTGTATATAATTTAGCAGCATGACTGAATCAGTTACAATCTAACAGGAAAAGTAACCTTTTAAGAGGTAAGTCTTTTCATTCTATTAATGACTTTTTTCTTTTTATGATATTGGAAATTCTTGGAACTATTCTATTTATTTATTTATTTAACATCTTTATTGAAGTATAATTGCTTTAAAATGGTGTGTTAGTTTCTTCTGTATAACAAAGTGAATCAACTACATGTATACATATATCCCCATATCCCCTCCCTCTCACGTCTCCCTACCATCCTCCCTATCCCACCCTTCTAGGCGGTCACAAAGCACTGAGCTGATGTCCCTGTGCTATGCAGCTGCTTCCCATTAGCTATCTATTTTAAATTTGGTAGTGTATATATGTCAGTGCTACTCTCTCAATTTGTCCCAGCTTACCCTTCCCCCTCCCCATGTTCTCAGGTCCATTCTCTATGTCTGCATCTTTATTCCTGTCCTGCCCCTAGGTTCTTCAAAACCTTTTTTTTTTTTTTTTAGATTCCATATATATGTGTTAGCATATGGTGTTTGTTTTACTCTTCCTGACTTACTTCACTCTGTATGACAGACGCCAGGTCCATCCACCTCACGACAAATAACTCAAATTCGTTTCCTTTTATGGCTAATATTCCATTGTATATATGTGCCACATCTTCTTTATCCATTCATCTGTCAGTGGACACTTAGGTTTCTTCCATGTCCTGGCTATTGTAAATAGAGCTGCGATGAACATTGTGGGACATGACTCTTTTTGAATTATGGTTTTCTCAGGGTATATGCCCAGTAGTGGGATTCCTGGGTCATATGGTAGTTCTATCTTTGATAAAAGAAGCAAGAATATACAATGGAGAAAAGACAGCATCTTCAATAAGTGGTACTGGGAAAACTGGACAGCTACATGTAAAAGAATGAAATTAGAATACTTCCTAACGCCATACAAAAAAATAAACTCAAAATGGATTAAAGACCTAAATGTAAGACAAGACACTATAAAACTCTTAAAGGAAAACATAGGCAGAACACTCTATGACATAAATCACAGCAAGATCCTTTTTGACCCACCTCCTAGAGAAATGGAAATAAAAACAAACAAATGGGACCTAATGTAACTTAAAAGCTTTTGCACAGCAAAGGAAACCATAAACAAGACGAAAAGACAACCCTCAGAATGGGAGAAAATAACGGCAAATGAAGCAACTGACAAAGGATTAATCTCCAAAATATACAAGCAGCTCATGCAGCTCAATACCAAAAAAACAAACAACCCAATCCAAAAATGGGCAGAAGACCTAAATAGACATTTCTCCAGAGAAGATGTAAAGATTGCCAACAAACACATGAAAGGATGCTCAACATCACTAATCATTAGAGAAATGCAAATCAAAACTACAATGAGGTATCACCTCACACTGGTCAGAATGGCCATCATCAAAAAACTAGAGGATATGGGGAGTGGGAAGGGTAAGCTGGGAAAAAGTGAGAGAGAGGCATAGACATATATACACTACCAAACGTAAGGTAGATAGCTAGTGGGAAGCAGCCGTATAGCACAGGGAGATCAGCTCGGTGCTTTGTGACCTCCTGGAGGGGTGGGATAGGGAAGGTGGGAGGGAGGGAGATGCAAGAGGGAAGAGATATGGGAACATATGTATATGTATAACTGATTCACTTTGTTATAAAGCAGAAACTAACACACCACTGTAAAGCAATTATACTCCAATAAAGATGTCAAAAAAAAAATCTACAAACAATAAATGCTGAAGAGGGTGTGGAGAAAAGGGAACCGTCTTGCACTGCTGGTGGGAGTGTAAATTGATACAGCCACTATGGAGAACAGTATGGAGGTTCTTTAAAAAACTAAAAATAGAACTACCATATGACCCAGCAATCCCACTACTGGGCCTATACCCTGAGAAAACCATAATTCAGATAGAGTCACATACTACAATGTTCATGGCAGCAATATTTACAATAGCCAGGACATGGAAGCAACCTAAGTGTCCACCAACAGATGAATGGATAAAGAAGATGTGGTACGTATATACAATGGAATATTACTCAGCCATAAAAAGAAACGAAATTGAGTTATTTGTAGAGACGTGGATGGACCTAGAGTCTGTCAGACGGAGTGAAGTAAGTCAGAAAGAGAAGAACAAATACTGTATCATAATGCATATATATGCGATTTAAAAAAGCGGTACTGATGAATCTAGTGGCAGGGCAGGAATAAAGAAGCAGACGTAGAAAGCAGACTTGAGAGCATGGGGCATGGGAAGGGGAAGGTAGGATGAAGTGAGAGAGTAGCATTGACATTTTATGGGGAAAGATGCACACCTCTGTGACTGTATTAAAAGTCATTAAAATGTACACTTTTACATGGCTGATTTGTATGGTATGTGAATTATATCTTAATCAACTTGTCAGGAAAAAAAACTGCATGAAATAAATAAATTAATTAATTAAAATGTTCCTTTTATCTAAAAGAGAAAAGAAAAAAAAATCTACAAACAGTGAATGCTGGAGAGGGTGTGGAGAAAAGGGAACCCTCTTGCACTGTTGGTGGGAATGTAAATTGATACAGCCACTATGGAGAACAGTATGGCGGTTCCTTAAAAAACTAAAAATTAATGACTTTGTAAAGTTGTAAAAATGAAATAAAAATACACGAGTTAAAAGACAGAGACTCTCTGAGTGGATAAAAAAAAATGAGACCCAATTTTATGTTGTCTACATGAAACCCAATTTAAATATAAAGACACATAAAGGTTAAAAGTGAAAAGATGGAGAATGTTATGTCATGTTAACCTTAATCAAAAGAAAGCTGAAGTAACTATATTCATTTCAGACAAAGCTCACTTCAGAGCATGGAAAACTCTCAGGAATAAACAGGGGAATTACATAATAATAAAGGGGTCAATTCTCTAAGAAAACATAACAATTCTTTTTTTTTTTTTTTTTTTTTTTGCGGTACACGGGCCTCTCACTGTTGTGGCCTTTCCAGTGGCGGAGCACAGGCTCCGGACACGCAGGCTCAGTGGCCATGGCTCACGGGCCCAGCCGCTCCGCGGCATGTGGGATCTTCCCAGACCAGGGCATGAACCCATGTCCCCTGCATTGGCAGGCAGACTCTCAACCACTGCGCCACCAGGGAAGCCCACATAACAATTCTTAATGTGATTGTGCCTAACAACTGCATTGAAACCTTGGCAGCAAAAACTGATAAAATGCAAGAAGAAATAGATAAAACCACTGTTATAACTGGAGATTTCAACACTCCTCTAGCAGTAACTGACAGATTCAGCACACAGAAAATCAGTAAGGATGTAATTGAACTAAAAAGCACTGTAAATTAACCAGACCTAATTGACATTTGTAAAATAATTAATCCAACAACTACACGATACACACTTTGTGCAAGTTAACATGGAATTTTCAATAGGGTTGAACATATTCTGAGTCACAAAATATACCTTAACAAGTTTTTTAAAAAATAGAAGTCATGCAAACTATGCTCTCAAACCAAAATGTAATTAAACTAGAAATCAACAACAGAAAAATAGATGGAAAATACCAAAATATTTGGAGATTAAAAAACACACTTTTAGATAACATATGGATCAAAGAAGAAGTCTCAAGAGAAATTTTAAAATATTTTGAACTAAATGAAAATAAAATACATATTAACAAAATGTGTGTAACACAGTAAAAGCAGTACCTAGAACATTGAATGCATATATTAAAAAAGAAGAAAGAGGTAAGTTAATTCTCTAAGATTCCATATTAGGAAAATAGAAAAAAGAGAACAAATTAAAACTAAATTAATCATGCAGATGACATGATACTATACATAAAGAATCCTAAAGATGCTACCAGAAAACTACTAGAGCTAATCAATGAATTTGGTAAAGTAGCAGGATACAAAATTAATGCACAGAAATCACATGCTTTCCTATACACTAATGATGAAAAATCTGAAAGAGAAATTAAGGAAACACTCCCATTTACCACTGCAACAAAAAGAATAAAATACCTAGGAATAAACCTACCAAGGGAGACAAAAGACCTGTATGCAGAAAACTATAAGACACTGATGAAAGTAATTAAAGATGATACAAACAGATGGAGAGATATACCATGTTCTCAGATCAGAAGAATCAACATTGTGAAAATGACTCTACTGCCCAAAGCAATCTACAGATTCAATGCAATCGCTATCAAACTACCAATGGCAATTTTTACAGAACTAGAACAAAAACTTTCACAATTTGTATGGAAACACAAAAGACCCCGAATAGCCAAAGCAATCTTGAGAAAGAAAAACGGAGCTGGAGGAATCAGGCTCCCTGACTTCAGACGATACTACAAAGCTACAGTAATCAAGAGAGTATGGTACTGGCACAAAAACAGAAATATAGATCAATGGAACAGGATAGAAAGTCCTGAGATAAACCCATGCACATATGATCACCTTACTTTTGATAAAGGAGGCAAGAATATACAATGAAGAAAAGACAGTCGCTTCAATAAGTGGTGCTGGGAAAACTGTACAGCTACATGTAAAAGAATGAAGTTAGAACACTCCCTAACACCATACACAAAAATAAGCTCAAAATGGATTAAAGACGTAAATATAATGGCAGATACTATAAAATTCTTAGAGGAAAACATAGGAAGAACACTCTATGACATAATTCACAGCAAGATCCTTTTGACCCACCTCCTAGAGAAATGGAAATAAAAATAAACAAATGGGATCTAATGAAACTTAAAAGCTTTTGCACAGCCAAGGAAGCCATAAACAAGACGAAAAGGCAACCCTCAAAATGGGAGAAAATATTTGCAAGTGAAGCAACTGACAAAGGATTAATCTCCAAAATTTACAAGCAGCTCATGCAGCTCAATATCAAAAAAAGCAAACAATGCAATCCAAAAATGGGCAGAAGACCTAAATAGCTATTTCTCCAAAGAAGATATACAGATTGCCAACAAACACATGAAAGGATGCTCAACATCACTAATCATTAGAGAAATGCAAATCAAAACTACAATGAGGTATCACCTCACACCAGTCAGTATGGGCATCATCAAAAAATCTAGAAACAATAAATGCTGAGAAAACCATAATTTCTACCCTGAGAAAACCATAATTCAAAAAGAGTCATGTACCACAATGTTCATTGCAGCACTATTTACAATAGCCAGGACAAGGAAGTGACCTATGTGTCCATTGACAGATGAATGGATAAAGAAGATGTGGCACATATATACAATAGAATATTACCCAGCCATAAAAGGAAACGAAATTGAGTTATTTATAATGAGGTAGATGGACCTAGAGTCTGTCATACAGAGTGAAGTAAGTCAGAAAGAGTAAAACAAACACCATATGCTAACACATATATATGGAATCTAAAAAAAAAAAAAAAAGGTTTTGAAGAACCTAGGGGCAGGACAGGAATAAAGATGCAGACATAGAGAATGGACCTGAGAACATGGGGAGGGGGAAGGGTAAGCTGGGACAAATTGAGAGA
Source organism: Delphinapterus leucas (assembly GCF_059928025.1). Classification (NCBI taxonomy): domain Eukaryota; kingdom Metazoa; phylum Chordata; class Mammalia; order Artiodactyla; family Monodontidae; genus Delphinapterus; species Delphinapterus leucas. The sequence continues at coordinate 64,031,415 of NC_143145.1, forward strand.
GTAGCACTGACATATATACACTACCAAATTTAAAATAGATAGCTAATGGGAAGCAGCTGCATAGCACAGGGACATCAGCTCAGTGCTTTTTGACCACCTAGAGGGGTGGTGTAGGGAGGGTGGGAGGGAGGGAGATGTAAGAGGGAAGAGATATGGGGATATATGTATAAGTATACCTCATTCACTTTGTTATAAAGCAGAAACTAACACACCATTGTAAGGCAATTATACTCCAATAAAGATGTTAAAAAAAAGCTAAATTAATCAGAAGAAAAGAATTAACAAAATTTAGAGAACAAATTGAAAACAAAAAATTAATAGAGAAACTCATTGAAACTGATATCTGGTTCTTTGAAAGATGAATAAAATTGGTAAACCGCTCTCCAGCCAGGCTCACCAAGAAAATAAGAAAGAAGACAAATTACTAACGTTAGAAATAAGACGGGTCATTACTACTAGTTCCATAGACATTAAAAGAATAATAAAGGAATATTACTGTGATGTTTAATTTTATGGGTCAACTTGGCTTGCCTATGGTAATCAGTTGCTTGGTCAAACACCAGTCCATATGTTGCTGTGAAGGTATATTTTAGATGATATTAACATTTAAATCTATAGACTATGAAGAAAACAGGTTAAGTTACCTTCATGATGTGGATGATCCTTGTTTGTTATGGACTAAATGCCTGTATTATTCCCAAAATTCATATATTGAAGCCCTAAATTCAACTGTGATGGTATTAGGTCGGGACTTCAGGAGGTAATTTTTGATGAAGTCATGAAAGTAGGGTACTCATGATGGGATTAGTGCCCTTATAAGAAGTGGAAGAGACACCAGAGCTTCCTCTCTCCATCATGTGAGGACATAGTGAGAAGATGGTCCTCTGAAAGCCAGGAAGATTCTCACCAGGAACCAACTTGACTGGCACCTTGATCTTGGACTCTCCAGCCTCCAGAACTGTGAGAAATAAATATCTATTGTTTAAGCCACCTAGTCTGTGGTATTTTGTTATAGCAACCTGAGCAGACTAAGACATCATTCAGTCTCTTGAAGACTGTAAGAGTAAAGACTGTGTTCTCCCAAGGAAGAAGGAATTCTGCCTCCAGATTGCCTTCAGATACAAGATTCCAACATCAACTTCCCTGAACCGCCAGCCTACTGAGCTATCCTGCGAATTTTGAACTTCCCAGTCCCCAAAATCACATGAGCTAATTACTTAAATAAATAAATAAATATATATATATATGTATGTATATACCCCCTATTGGTTCTGTTTTTCTGGAGAACCTTGCCTAATGAATTATGAACAATTCTATGCCCACAAATTTGATAATTTAGATAAATGAACCAATTCCTTAAAAGACACAGTGACCAAAACTCACACATGAAGAAATAGATGATCTGGATAGGTCTATTTTCTTTACCAAAGAAATTGAATCAACAATTAATAACTTTCCAAAACACAAAATTCCAGGTTCAGATGGTTTCACCGGTGAATTCTACCAAATATTTAGGGAAGAAAGTATATCAACTCTCTACAAACTCTTGCAGAAGTAAAAACAGAGAGAATATTTACTAACTCATTCTATGAGGCCAGCATCACCCTAATACCAAAACCTGATGATGGCATTACATGATAGGAAACCTCCAGATGAATATTTCCATGAACGTAGGTGGGAAAAAAAACTCAACAAAATATTAGCAAATTAATTCCAATAGTGTATTAATTATGCATCACGACTAACTGGAATTTACTCCAGGTATGCAAGGTTGGTTCCATAACTGAAAATCAGTTAATCAATTAATCAATAACATCAACAGGCTAAAAAGAAAAATCATGTCAATAAATGCAGAAAAGGATTTTACAAAATCCAACAGGGATTCATTATAAACACTTGCAGCAAACTAGGAATAGAGAGTAATTTACGCAATCTGGTAAAATTTATTTACAAAACACCTACAGCCAACACCCATACTTAATTGTAAGAAACTAGATGCTTTCCTTTAAGACTAAGAACAAGTTAATGATGTAATCCTCTCACCACTCGTATCAACATCATTTGAGAAATATAGCTAATCTAATTAAATGAGAAAAAGAAGTAAAATACATACAGAAGAAATAAAAAAGTGTTCTGTTTCTAGATGACATGATTGTCTTGACAAAAAAAACCCCAAAAGAATCAACAAAAGAATTCCTGGAACTAATAAGTAATTATAGAAAGGTACAGTTATAAGATACAAGGTTAATTACAAAAGACTATTGATTTCTATATACCAGTAATGAACAATTGTCATTTGAAATTAAAAACACAACACCATTTATATTAGCATGATAATGAAGTAATCAGGTAAAAATAAGTACAATAACAAAGTAAGTACTATATATATATGAGTAAAACAATAAAACTGATGAAAGAAATAAAAAAGAACTAAGTAAATAGATATTCCATATTTATCAATAGGAAGACTCACTATTGTTAAGATGTCAGTTCTTCCCAACTGTCATGCCAATGTTCATAGAGGTTTTATTTACTTATAATTGTCGAAAATGGAAACAACCAAGATGTCCTTCAACAGGTAAATGGATAAACAAATGTGGTATATCCATTCAGTGGAATATAATCAGTGATAAAAAGAAATGAACTATCAAGCCACAGAAGGACATGGAGGTATCTCAAATGCATATTGTGCAAAGGAAGCCAGTGTTAAAGGGCTACCTGTTGTGTGATTCCAACTATATGACATTCTAGAAATGACAAAAATATGGAGACAGTAAAAAGATTAACGGTTCCAGATATTGAGAAGGGTGGGAGGGAGGAAAGAATAGGTGCTGCACAGGAGAATTTTAGAGCAGTGAAACTGTTCAATATGACACTTTCATGGTGGACACATGGCATACATTTGTCAACACCCACAGAACTTTACAGCACAAAGAGTGAACCCAAATGTAAACAATGAACTTAATAATAATGTAACAATATTGATTCATGAATTGTAACAAAGCCGCCACTAACGCAAGACATCAATAATAGAGGAAACTGTGGATGGAGGGGAGGGGATATATGTGAACTTTGTCCTTTTTTTAGGTAAACAAGGTCCTTTGCATAGCACAGGGAACTATATTCAATATACTGTAATAAACCATAATGGAAAAGAGTATGAAAATGTATAAGGTATATATATATGTGTATATATATATATATATATATATGAATCACTTTACTGTACACCAGAAACTAACACAGCATTAAAAATCAACTATACTTCAATTTAAAAAGAAAGTACAGTTTATTCTTTTTACCAAAAGATGCAAAATAAAATAGTTAATTAAAAATAAATGAAGACTAGTAATACTTATTTTATGGTGACGTAAATTCTACAGGTCCAATATGCTTTTTTATGCACAACTGGTTGCTAAGAAGGAAATAATTACATTTTCATAGGTAGTTTCCTGGGCAGAATGAGATTAAGAACCCAACCTCTTATTTTTTGAGGTCCCATGATAGTCTTTACGAAAGAGTGAATTGTTCCTGACTGATATTCACTGACAGGGTGAATTCATCACGAGAGAAAAGAATACTGACTGGTCACCTGGACTCAACGCCAGGTTCAAGGTATCTGTTGAGAAAAGTTTACTCTGGAAAAGAGTGTAAGGATTGGCATCACTTTCAGATCCAAGAACCCTGACCTTGCAGATCTCTTTGGAGACAATGCTGGGCATATAAGTATGAATTAGATAATTATAAATTTGGGACTCAGACCTGTGCACCGTTGGAGCTTGTACAGGTATCTGGACCAGCAAGAACATCAAACTATGTTGCACTGGTTTTCTGTGTTGATACCTTTTAGCTGCAACAAAAATTTGAAAAAAAAACAAAACAAAACAGGAAAAGCATAAACCAAAAGCTGTGAATGGATCAGATAATCTTGTTTTCTCTAGATGGCATTTGGAAATAAACCTAGTTTGTTCTCACTGGACAAACTCTGTATTCTTGGACAATTCAGGAGAACAAAAAGAAATCTCAAAAATTTGAGATTTCTACAAATTTAGCAAGTGGAGATAGGACTAGTTTAATTGGAAAAATTGAAAAGATATGACATCATGAGTACTCTCAATCTGCTGAAGTATGTCATACCTATTTTGATGGCATATCATACTCTTTTTAAAACTACTCATTACAGCAAAGAAATGATATAACAGATTCTGACCTTCATAATGGACTTAACATACTAATCTAATGATTACACAATAGAGTCTAAAGGTATATGTATCCCTGTCATTCATAAAGTAAAATGTACTGGTGGGGTAAGATGACAGACGGAAGCACATTAAAATGAGCTAAAATTGGGTACCAAAAACCTTACGAAAGTATAAAATAGAGAATCAAACTAAGTAAAAGACACTTTATGCAAAAAAGTCATTGAAAGCTGGCAGCCCGAGAATGAGAAAAATCTTTCAAGAACCCACATGACTAACAGCATCTCCTAAAATGACACCCCTCCAAAAATAATAATACAGTGTAGTGAATTGAGTGGTGGCACCCCAAATGATATGTGCACCTAGAACCTGTGAATGTGACCTGATGTGGAAAAAGGGTCTGTTCCGATATAATTAATTTAAGAATCTCCAGATGAGATAGTCCTGGATTAGGTGGGTCCTAAATCCAATGACAAGCATCCTTGGAAATGAAGAAAAGAGGGGGAAAGAGACAAAAGGAAAAGGCGAAGACAGAGGCAGAAATCGGAGTTAGGCAGTTACAAGCTAAGGAACACCAGCAGCCTCCTAAAGCTAGGAGAGCGGCATGGAATTCTGTCAACACTTTGATTTCAAACTTTGGCTTCCAGAACTGTGAGAGAATAAATTTCTATTGTTTTAAGCCACCCAGATTGCAGACATTTGTTATGGCAGTCATAGAAAACTTATATAGATGGTAACAAAAGTGGGTAAAATTCTGAAACAGATCTCAGTAGTACTCCACCTTGGAGAGAGGCAGTGGACATGTCTGCTGGAGAAAGGCAAGTGAAGTGGGCAAATGACCCCTGAATATCATAGTCTCTGTCAAAAGCAAAACGCTTCACTCTTAATTGGAAGGAAATCTTGAAGACCAAGTGACCACTCTCTCACCAAGAAAGGCAGCTCATCAAACCCCACAACGAACTTAAAAAGATAAATTGTTAAAAAAGGAGCACATCCTTGCTCACCAATACAACTGACCATAACTTTGCCTTCTTGCATTCCCCTGCTTTACTACCACCCTCACACACCCCTATCCATCCACCCTGTGTTCCCAGGCTTCATAAGAGCAGATAGAAGAGACAATACCATGTCCTCATTTAGAAGTGCTGAGAAAAGACAATGTTGTCTGGTAGGTGAGAAAAGTGTCATAGGATAAGGAGTAGAGAATAAATATTAGAACAGAGTTGGCCACAGTAAATTTCAGATGAAAATAACAGGGCAACTATATAGAAATACCAGGGACAGTAATAAGGCAATTTATAGATAAATGTTCCTACAAAAGATAACCCTCAAATGGAAAAGTAAAATAATTTGTGACAGGAGAAAATTTTCCTCCAAATGACTGAAACAATGGAATTAACAAAGGGGAATATCATATACTATTTAAAAATTAATATAAAATGATTGCCAGTACATTATATCATGGTAGCATGACTGAACTTCAAGATAAAAGAAGAATAATTTAAGCGTTCAGGTAGAAACGGCACATCATCCTGGGGTGGGAGGGGGCGGTGATCAAAGCGGCTTCAGATTTTCCACACCTAAATACAAAAGATAATGGAATAATAGCCACAAAATTCCGAGGGAAATAAAATGTGACTTGAAGAATTTTATACCTAGCCAAGTTATTGTTTAAGTATAAAGTGCATGGGTAGAAAATTATGCATCCATGTCAAAATGTAGGGGACAGAGCACTCATGAGCCTTTTCTTAAAGAAGAAGAAAAAATCTGCTACAGTAGCCACAAAATCCAACCAACTAAAAGAAAAATGCAGACTCTGCGGTGAAAAGTGAATTGATGAGCATAAAATTCACTTCCTTCTAGAGTTAGAGTGGCCTCTCCTCTCCCTGCAATGTCTTATATTCTTTCATTTTCCTCATACCTCTTGCTACTATCTGAAATTTTCTTATTTGTGAGGGCAGAGACTCTCTTGTTAATCACTATCCCCCAGCATCTAGAATATTACCTAGCAGAGTAGACCCCTCAAAAACAGTTATTGACTGAATGAATGAATGCACATACTTTACTATATTTATATAAAAAACTTGAAATGTCATTTTTAAATTATAGTGTAAAGATGTTAATGTACATGTGTGACATGGTAAAATTTATTACATGACTTACAGGTTTTACCATACTAGCTATACTCATGACTTCTTACTACGCTTGGTTTATGTGCTACCAATACACGCACATGTAACTTACCTAATGTCCTGCTTATTGTTGCTGGACCAGGCATTGTTTACAGTTTTGCTTTCAGAATAAAGCACTCCCTTGAGGCTCTGCATGATAGTTTGGTCTACCATGCTTGCTTATATTGCTTTCCTTGACATTTTTCTTCAGTAAATCTCTATCCTTTTTCTACCCATGACCATCGCACCTCAGCTCAGCAGAATCTTTAAATAGATTCAGTCTAGTACTTGGCCGCTCATTTTCTCTCATTCATAAAATCCTATGAGTCCTATAGTTGGACAGTGATATATAAAGTTCAGGCAAGTAGTAAGGCAGTTAGAGAATACAGTATACAAGCACCGGTGATTAGAATTTTATATTTGGCACATTTGTTAATTGCTGATTGCCATGCTTATGACATAATATGTAACCATTACTGCATATTAACCTTAAGACGGATGAGTGATTAAAATCTCCTAAAATGATCATTGTGCATACGTTGGCAGATTTGCAATGAGTTTTTCTAGATCTCTGTAAAATCTTAACTTCTGTTCCTTAATAGTTCAGTTTAGCATTTATTAAGCACCTGCCGATTATAATCTGCCAATTCAAAGATGTATGATATGCACTCTAAGAGCTCTAGTGACTGGAGAATTACAATTTCAATAGGACTGAAACATGGGTAGGTCTTAAGAAAGTAAGATTGGAGTCCAGGCTTTAATGCAATTTTGTATGCATCTACAAAATGTCTGCTAGTCATTACCTGCAAGTTGTTAATTTTTTTCAGTTATACATATATAGATAGAGATATAGATATAGATCTCTATATACATTCTTTTTCAGATTCTTTTCCATTATAGGTTATTACAAGATATTGAGTATAGTTCCCAGTGCTATATATTAGGTCCTTGTTGGTTATTTATTTTATACATAGTAGTGTGTATATGTTAATACCAAACTCCTAATTTATCTCTCCTCCCCTCCCCCCATCCCCTTTGGTAACCATGTTTGTTTTCTATATCTGTGAGTATATTTCTGTTTGGTAAATAAGTTCATTTGTATCATTTTTAAAGATTCCACGTATAAGTGATATCATGTGATATTTGTCTTGTCTGAAGTCACTTAATATGGTAATCTCTAGGTCCATCCCTGTTGCTGCAGATGGAATTATTTCATTCTCTTTTATGGCTGAATGATATTCCATTATATATATATATATATACATCTTCTTCATCCATTCATCTGTTGATGGGCATTTAGGTTGCTTCCATGTCTTGGCTATTGTAAATAGTGCTACAATGAACACTGGGGTGCATGTAACTTTTTGAATTAAGAGTTTTCTCCGGATACATGCCCAGGAGTGGCTGGATCGTATGGTAGTTCTATTTTTAGTTTTTTCAGAAGCCTCCATACTGTTCTCCTTAGTGGCTACACCAATTTACATTCCCACCAACAGTATAGGAGGGTTGCCTTTTCTCCACACTCTCTTCAGCATTTATTATTTGTGGACTTTTTAATGGTGGCCATTCTGACTGGTGTGAGGTGATACCTCATTGTGGTTTCGATTTGCATTTCTCTAATAATTACTGAAATTAAGCATCTTTTCATGTGCCTGTTGGCCACCTGTATGTCATCTTTAGAGAAATGTCTTTTTAGATCTTCTGCCCATTTTTTGATTGGGTTGTTTGTTTTTTGATGTTAAGCTATATGAGCTGTTTGCATATTTTGGAAATTAATCCCTTGTTCGTAAGCTGTTAGATATTGAACATGAGTATAAAAAAGACCAGTCTACGAGACAAAGTCCCAGTCCTGTAAGATCACAGTTTTGAAGGAAAGACAAACTTTTAAATAAAGAATTATAACACAATGGGATAATGCTGATATTAAAGATAAAAATATTTAGAGACAGAAACTTATTAGGTATGGGAGTTGGGGAGTTGCCTTTAACGGTCAATGACCTATGTGGCTTGAGCTTTGGTTGAGATGTGAGTGTATAGTTTGGAAGTTAGGCTGTGATCAGATCTTGGAAGACCTTGTGTGGCAACCTGAGGAATGTGAACTTGATTTTCTAGGATTAGGTAATAGGGAGCCATTGATGGTTTTTTAAACTTCATAAACTTCATAGAATTAGATCTGGGATTTAGAAAGATAATTCATATGGCTCATATAAAATAAATTAGAGATGAGAAACATTCAGAAAGATGGTTATTTCAGTATTCAGAGTTTACATATGACAGTGGATGTCCTCTGAAAGTTTGGGAATGTGTGACTATTGATACTGTCAATCAAGCAGTAACTCTTTGATTTTATGAAGATACAATGGAAAACTTAAAAACTGATGAAATGTAGTTCTTGCACCAGAAACAAGTAAATAAAAAGTAGTAAATACTAAGTGAGTAGATGGAGTTCTTAGAGCAAAGTCCCCAAAAGGAGTAGTGGGACTGAAATATCCCCCAGCAGCTGGAGAGAAAAAGAGGAGACTATAAATTGCTTGATTTATCAGGGTGAAATTCTATTGAACTTCAAACTTATACATGACAATTTTGCATCTATAGAACTTGGAAGTAAATCATTAATAACTGTGATTTCAAATTTTTATTAATCCATGAAACTGTTTTTTCAAGTGCCCCTACATAGAACTCCAGTGAGGCCCTGAACCTTGACTATTATGCATCATCTCATGCCTATTTATAAGGGCCCCCCAAGTCATCCTGTGGAACCCCAGGATTACCTGGGGTAATCCTGGATGAAAACTACTTCTCAAGTTCAACGAACTCAGTTTTACAGATGAGGAAATTCAAGGAGAGGCTACCATATGTCAGCATGGTGTTATAGGTCTACTGTTCTGGAATGAGAATGTTTGGGTCAGAGTCCCAGCTTTGCCACTTTGTCTTTGAGACTTTGAACAAGTCAGTTAACTGCTGTTGTGCCTTACTTTTCTAATTCATAAGATTAGAAATTTGGCTTGCATAATCTCTGAAGTCCATTACTGCTGAAAAATTATTTAATGCAAATAGTGGAAATGTTAAGATGTAGTTATCCACACCTCAGTTTCAGTGTTCTTCCCTTTGCACTGATGTAGGACTACAGTCTATTTAGAAGAAACAGAGAATGAATGCCCTGTATGAAACTTTTATATATGCCTCATAATGACATTCCTACACATCCAGAGTAGATATGCACAACTTCTTGATCTGTGGCACAACACCAGCTATAGATGAATATACTGCCAGGTTTCAGTAATTATTCAGTGTTTCTATTTGACATGAACATTGATATCTAGGGAAATCTGCCAATTGCTGAATAATACCAGTCCTGGAACACTGTTTCTTATCCCCAAGCTTACCTAGCCACACCTTGATTAACACAAATGAATAAAATATCAAGTTATGTATCTAAGGGGTGTTGCTAACACTGGAAAGGCATCCCATAAATATAGCAAATATATTCACTTCCAGAAAAGACATGCAAGGCATATACAATTTTACACAAGATAAAAAATAGGTTTAAGACTAAGATTTAGGGCTTCCCTGGTGGCGCAGTGGTTGAGAGTCCGCCTGCCGATGCAGGGGACACGGGTTCGTGCCCCGGTCCGGGAAGATCCCACATGCCGCGGAGCGGCTGGGCCCGTGAACCATGGCCGCTGAGCCTGCGCGTCCGGGGCCTGTGCTCCGCAATGGGAGAGGCCACAACAGTGAGAAGCCTGTGTACCGCAAATAAATAAATAATAAAACTAAGATTTATTCATTACCCTTTCGTGGTATCCCCCTTTGTTTCGTATTCATAACACTATAAGAGTTTCTAATGAATTTTGCTGGCTGATTGAATTTTAATTTTTTTTTATTGAAGTACAGTTGATTTACAGTGTTGTGTTAGTTTCTGGTGTACAGCAAAGTGATTCCATTATACATATATATATATTTTCATATTCTTTTTCACTACAGGTTATTACAAGATATTGAATATATTCTCTGTGCTATATAGTAGGATCTTGTTATCTATTTTATATATAGTATTTTGTATGATTGACTTTTTTATAATTGTGCCTCATCAAAGAAATTCTATACAGGTATTTTCACAAGTTGAAATTCACATTAACAAATTTTCTTTTCTAACTTTTCTGCATAAAAAGCATATTGAAGGTACTTTTATTATATTATTTTGATACACTATATTTGATAATATAGTCATTTTCAATGTTATTTTTGGACTGATGTTTTTTGCTTTTATTCCTGGCCTGTTCTCTACAGAATGACCATCAATATTAATTGTTAAAGCACTTAACTTTCTATTTCCGCTATTGTTTATGTACTATGGAGACACGCAATATAAAACATACTATTTTATGAATGTAAGTTAAATGAGAAGCAAAATGACAATAAATTTCATTAGAATTGCTTTACTTTGGCTACTCTTGGTCATAGGAAGGACTGGAAATAACATAACCACACTTTGGTAGCCTCAGAGTTTTGATTAATTAACTTATAGTTGTTAATTAATAGTACTGTATATTCACCTTAGAATTTTAGCATAAAATTTAGTAGGAAACATTTTAGCTATTAAATATCTCCCCCATTTCTTGAATATCAGAGCATAGTTATTCATAACAAATAATAAATGCTAAAGCCAACGATATACCAAAATTAAAAAACAAATGAAAAGGAACATAAAGAAATAGTAAAGAATATCTGATAATAAATATGAATTATTTTAATCTCTGAACTTAAAACCAATTGTAAAAAAAAATGCATTATGTAAGAAATATACCTGAAACAAAACATAGAAAATTTTTAAAAATTCCTTATGTAAAATGTAGAAACTGATCAGTAAAAGACAGACAACCTAAGAAAATTGTTAAGAACAGGCTATTCATAGAAAAGGAAATGCAAACTGTCAATTAACATGAAATGATGCTCATTCTCTAGTAGTCATGGAAGTGAAAATTTAAGCTATAATGAGGCATAAATTTACACATATCAGGATTGGTAAAATTGTGAAAGGCTTATGACATCTAGTGCTGACAAGGATGTGACAAAACAGGCTCTCTTATTTGCTGGTAGAAGCATGAATCATTTTTACTGAACATAATGATTTTTAAATGAATATACCATTTCCTTCAGCAAGTCTCAATTATGGGAACCAATTCTACAAAAATGCAAACATTAATATAAAAGGAGATAATATACACATACAAATATATAAACACACATACACATACAAAGATGTCTATTGTAGTATTGTTTGTTGGAGCAAATATTGACTTTTTCCATCAATAAGAGAAGGGTTGAATAAACCTTGGAATACACTTAATGTAGAATATTATGTAGCTATTTTAAAAAAGCTGTTCTAGATATGTTTGACTTAGAGTGATGCTCATAATATAAAGTGAAAATAATACAAAACAAGTTGAAGAGTAATGTATGTATTATGATCCTATATTTTTAAATGGTAAAGGAAAGTGCCTTCATAATCCCTATATATGCATGTATATGTGTGAATTTTGTATGCATGTATGTACATTACACATATGCATAGGTTTTTTGAGCAAGAAGGGTATTCTTATCAAACTGCTAATATGAATCACCTCAGGTAGGTGATTCTAGTAGGGGCAGTGGAGAAAAATTTTAAGGTTTTCATTATATATCTCAGTATTGTTTGAATAATGATAAGCAAGTAATATATATGACATTAAAATATTTTTATGTTCAAAATAATTTAAAAAGTTAAAAGATAGGAAAACCATATCATGCAAACCAAAATCAAAACACCATAGTACAAATAGGGTGAGAAAATACGTTATTGCCCAAACTGAAACACTTTTAAGAATGCAAGGGGGAGATAACCAAACACGTTGTAATTCTGGTATAATCCAGAATGATCCCAGAAAACTGGGAATTATGTCTTGGGGATGTAATGTACAGCACAGTGACTACAGTTAATAATACTGTATTGTATATTTTGAAAATTGCTAATAGGGTGAACCTCAAAAGTTCTCATCACAAGATAAAAATTGTAACTATGTGTAGTGATGGATGTTAACTAAACTTATCGAACTAGACTGATTGTGGTGATCATTTTGCAATTTATAAAAATATCAAATTATTGTTGAACACCTGAAACAAAGGTTATATGTCAATTATGTCTCAATTTTAAAAATGTCTGAGGTTTGATATAGCTAAGGCAGGAATCTATGGTTTCAATATATGCTGGGCCACTTTTATGGGACCCTAGGTGGCAAGAGAACGTTACACTCCTATCTCGGTATTCACCTTGTCTAGGTAAAATCACCTCTGGCTAGAATGCTGATATTAAATGATATTTTAAAACATTTAAGTTCTTAAGAAATCAGTCACTGTGGATGTAAGGCTAATCACAAATGCAGTCATTAAATGACAGAATGTTAATCTGTTGATTCCCCACCTGTCTGTATGAACAACCTTAGTAAACAAGTCCTCTCCTTGCCTCTATATATAAGTTTTAGAATCAGGTTGTTTGATATAACAAAATAACTTGCTGAGATTTTTGAGATTATGATAAATCTATAGGTCAAGCTGGGATAACAAACATCTTAACAACGTTGAGTCTTCCAATCCATCAATCCATGAACATGGACTATCTTCCCATTTATTTAGGTCTCCTTTGATCTTTCACCAGAGTTGTGTAGTTTTCCTCATAAAGATCGTGTACATATTTTGTTACATTTATACCTAAGTACTCTAAACGTGTTGTGTTTTTAATTTCAAATTCCATTTGTTCATTGCTAGTATAGAAGAAAACTATTAACTTCTGTCTAACTTTGTATACTGTAACCTTGCATAATCATTTATTAGTTCCAGGAGGTTTGTGTGGTTTTTTTTTTCTGTTGATTCTTTAGGATTGTCTGCATAAATTACAATGTCATCTAGTAAAAAAGACAGCTATATTTCAGCCTTCCTAATTTTTATATCTTTTTTTCCCCTTTTCTTGTCATATTGAATCACCTAGGTTTTTTCAAAATACAATGTTGATAAGCAATGGTGAGAGGGACATCTTTGCCTTGTTCTGATCATAGGAAAATTCTGAGTTTCTCACCATTAAGTATGCTATTAGCTATAGGATTTTGAAGATGCTCTTTATCAAGCTGGAGAAGTTCCCCTCTAGTCCTTGTTTACAGAGAGGTTTTTTTTTGGGGAGGGGGCTTGTTTGTTTTGTTTTTAATGAATGGATGTTGGATTTTGTCAACTCCTTTTTCTGCATCTATTAACTTGATCATGTGATTTTTCTTCTTTACCCTCTTAAAGTGATAGATTACATTCTTTGATTTTTTTGAATGTTGAACCAGTCTTACATATATGGGTAAATATCACTTGGTTATGGTGTATAATTATTTTATACATTGTTGGATTCAATTTCTTATATTTTGTTGAGGATTTTTGCATCTATTTTCACAAGACATATTGATCTATGGTTTTCTTTTCTTGTACTGTCTTCATTTGGTTTTGGTATTAGTGTAAGCCTGGCCTCATATAACAAGATAGGAAGTATTCCCTCTGCTTCTTTCTTCTGGAAGAGATTATAGACAATAGCTATGATTTCTTCCTCAAGAGTTTGATAGAAATAATCAGTGAACCCATCTGGGCCTGGTGCTTCTGTTTTGTAAGCTTATTGACAATTGATTGAACTGCTTTTATAGATATAGGCTTATTCAGATTGCCTATTTCTTGGTAAATTTTGGCAGATTGTGTCTTTTAAGGAATTGGTCAATTTCATCTAGATTATCAATTATCATCTAGAGTATCTATTATCCTTGTTAATGTTCATGGGATCTGTAATGATGTCCCCTCTTTCATTTTTGATATTAGGAAATTTGTGTCTTTTTTTTTCTTAGTTAATCTGGCTAAGGCTTATCAATTTTATTTATATTTCCAAAGGAGAAGTTTTTTCTTTTGTTGAGTTTATTGATTTCCTGTTTTCAATTTAATTGATCTCTGCTTTAACTTTTATTATTACTTTTTTTTTTGTCTTTTGCTTACTTTGGATTTAATTTTCTCTCCTTTTGTAGTTTCCTAAGGTGGAAGCTTAGATTATTGATTTTAGATACTTTCCTTATTTAACACATGCAGTCAATACTATAAATTTCCCTCTAAGCACTGCTTTCACTGCATCCTATAGATTTCAATGTTACATTTTTATTTATTTCAAATATTAAAATTTCTCTTGAAATTTCTTCTTCAATCCACATATAACTTCAAAGTGTATTGTTTAATCTCCAAATACTTTGGGATGTCCCAGCTGTCTTTCTGTTATTGATTTCTAGTTTGATTCTATTGTGATCTAATAGCAGACATTATATGATTTCTATTCTTTTAAATTTGTTAAGATTCAATTTATGGCCCATAATTTGCTCTCTTTGGAGAATATTCAATGTGTTCTTGAGAAAACTATGTAATCTGCTGCTGTTGGATGAAGTATGAAGTTGTCTATGCATGCCAACTATATAGAGTTAATTGATTGTGCTGTCAAGTTCAACTATGTCCTTACTGATTTTCTGCCTGCTGAATCTGTCCATTTATGATAGAAAGATATTAAAGTTTTCAACTACAATAGTGGATTCATCTACTTCTCTTAGTATTCTATCAGTTTTCCCTCATGTATTTAGACTCTTTGTTGTTAGCCGCGTACACATTAAGAATTATCATATCTTCTTGGACAATTGTCTCCATTATCATTATGTAATGTCCATTTCATCCTGATAACTTTCCTTGCTCTGAAGTTGGCTTTGTTTAAAATGAACATAGCTACCCTGCTTTCATTTCATTAATGTTAGCATAGTATATATTTCTTCATTTTACTTTTAATCTATATGTGTCTTTATATTAAAAGTAGGTTTTTTATAGACAGTATATAATTAGGTTGTGTTTTTTTGACCCACTCTGACAATCTCTGTCTTTTAATTGGTGTATTTAGACTGTTGACATTTTAAAGTGATTATTGATATAGTTGGACCAATATCTACCGTATGTTTTTTACTGTTTTCTATTTTTTGCTCTTATTCTTTGTTCCTATTTTTGTCTTCACACTTTATCTTTTATGATTGTGACATTTTATGATTCCATTTCTGACCTTTCTTAGCATAACAATTATACTTCTTTTTAAACTTTCATTACTGGTTGCCCTAGAGTTTGGTATATATATTTGCAACTGATCCAAGTCCACTTTGAAATAACTCTGTGCCACTTCACAATTAGTACAAGTACCTTAAAATAACAAAATATTCCTAATAATTCTTTTCTTTCCTCCTGTCCCTCATATCACTGCTTCATTGATTTCACTTATATATAAGCATGTATTTTATATATATGTATATATATGTATATATGTAATCAAATTATATATAGTTAAATGCATTGTTGCCATTATTATTTTAATCAAAGTGTTAGAGCAATTCAGAATAAGAAGATAAAAGTTTTTACTTTTTTCTTCATTTATTCATTCTCTGATGCTCTTTCTATTTCTATGTAGCTCTGAGTTTCTGATCTGTATCATTTTTCTTCTCTCTAAAGAACTTTTAACATTCTGTTCAAGGCAGTTCTACTGGCAAAAAATTACCTCAATTTTTGTTTGAGAAAGTCTTTATTTCTTTTTTCCCTTTGAAGGCTAATTACTCAGAGTATAGAACTCTAGGTTGGTGGGTTTTTCTCTCAATATTTTAAATATTTCACTTCACTTTTTTCTTGTTTGAATGATTTCAGAACATAAATTGGATGCAATTTTTATCTTTGCTTTTTTGTAAGTAATTTTCCCCCGCTGACCCCCATGGCTTCTTTCAAGATGTTTTCTTTATCTTTGATTTTCTAAAGTTTGAATATGATATGCCTAGGTATATGACTTGGGGCATTTATCCTACTTGGTGTTCTGTGAGCTTTCTGGATGTGTGGTTTGATGTCTGGCATCGACTTGGGAAAAATTCTCAGCCATTATTGCTTCAAATATTGCTTCTGTTCCTTTCTCTCTTTCTTCTGATATTCTTGCTATGCATATGTTACACATTTTGTAGTTGTCCACAGTCTTAGATATTCTGTTCCATTTTTCCCCTGGTATTTTTTTATTTTTTCTTTTCAGTTTTGGAAGTTCTATTGTCATATGCTCAAGCTCAGAGATTCTTTCCTCAGCCATGTCTAATTTAATAAAGAGCCCATAATTCCATTACAGTGCTTTTTATCTCTAGCATTTCTTTTTGATTCTTTCTTAGAATTTCTGTCTTTCTGTTTACATTATCCATTTTTTCTGCATATTTTCCCATTAAAGGTCATAGCATAATAATAATTTTTTAAAAAAATTCCCAGTCAGGGGCTTCCCTGGTGGCGCAGTGGTTGGGAGTTTGCCTGCCGATGCAGGGGACGCGGGTTCGTGCCCCGGTCCGGGAGGATCCCACGTGCCATGGAGCGGCTGGGCTTGTGGGCCGTGGCCGCTAGGCCTGCGCGTCTGGAGCCTATGCTCCGCAACAGGAGGGGCCATGGCAGTGAGAGGCCCGCGTACCGCAAAAAAAAAAAAAAAAAAAAAAAAATTCCCAGTCAGATAATTTCAACATCACTGCCATATCTATCTCTGGTTCTGATGTTTGTTCTGTCTCTTCAAATTGTGTTTTTTGCCTTTTAGTATGCTTTGTAATTTTTTGTTGGAAGGTGGACATGATGTTCTGCATAAATAAACCTGTGGTAAATGAGCTTTTAGTAATATAGTGATAAGGTGTGGGGAGATGGGAAGCTTTCTATAGTCCTTTGATTAGGTCTCAGTCTTTTGATGAGTCTGTGCCCCTGGATTGTAAACTTTACCAGTGCTTCTCAATACCTACCCACTTAGGTGAGAAAGGATATCTAGCAAGGACTGGAGCTGGGTATTTCCCTTACCCCAGATAGGTTAGGCTCTGATAAAATTCCAGCAGGTTAGGTTCTCATAAGGGGAGGCCTTGTTAAGAATAACATAACACTCTGGCATATTTTAAAATCAATGCTTTTTTCCTCTCTCTGCCAGAAGCACATGGGGATTTTTCTCATATTCACTGTGAGGATCTCATAGAACTCCTGTAAGTAAAGCTCAGAAAAAGTGTGAGCAAAGGGGGGACCTCCAGTGGTAGGTCCCCTTGGAATTTTATTTCTAAGACTTGTCCATTCTGAGCTTCCAGTAATTTATCAATTACAGTTCAGGTTTTTCTATCCCAGCATTGGTTCACATGGAGGTTTCCGCTCCTGGGTTTCTGGTTCTCTAAATTGTAATTATTGCATCAGCTGTCTGTTTCTCCAATATTTGGGGAGGCAGTTTACCCTGTGACCTCACTTCTCTGACAGATATAAGAAGAGTTGCTGATTCTTCAGTTTGTTCAGCATTTTACTTGTTATGATGGAATGGTGACTTCTAAGCTCCTTACCTCCCAGACTGGAAACTGAAAGTCCTACACACAACTGTATTTTCATTCTAATATTCTTTGACTTATATAGTATTTAATTAAGTGATCTAATTAAATAATAAGTATAACTTAGTGTTAAGGAATAGACTTAGTAAATATGCAACTCCAATTGTGAATGCAAAAACACATGAGTATATCAGAAACTGGAGTTGGGAGTCTTTGGTATACTGTGAGCATTAGTCAATATGTTTTACAGAAGGAGTAGAATATTGATTATCCCAGCAAGTTAGATGAAGATTAATTAGTCAATTCTTATACATATGTTCATGTTTGTGCATATGCATATGCATTTGAATATACGCTTATATATAACACCTTTTTCTTTTGAAAGATTTTTATTATAAGCATGTTTTATTATAAGCATATGTTCTTGCTTATAAATATTATCTCAAAACAAATATCATATCTGCTTAATACTTCATTTTACCATCTATTATCAGCTGTTTTTCTAATTTAGACTTGCTTTCTTTATGTGAATAGATTTTGTACAAGACAACTTGACCTTTCGGTTGGCATTGTATATTATGGATCACCACCTTCTTAAAACAGTCTATTCCCCAGGTTTTCTAACTTTCTGGCTTCTTTATGTATGTTCTTGGATCTCTGAATGTAAACTCAAGCTTCATCTGTTTAAAACCAAACATATTTTATTCACACCATCTCTACTACTATTCCCTATCTCAGTGAATGGCAACACAGTATATCCTGCTGCACACAACAGAAACCCAGGAATCATCCCTGGTCTGTCAATCTTCCTTAACTTTAATTCTCAAATAGTGTTATATTTGCTTTCTAAATATTTCTCAAGTCTTTTCACCTATCTCTACATTCTTTCCCACCACCAAGTCCAATAAACCATTATTTCAAGCACTATGTAATTGTCTCCTAAAGATTCACACACATACTTTCTTGAACCTTTCCAAACCATTTACCATGCTGCTATTAATATGATCTTTGAAAAAGGTATTTAGTCATTAATTATTGATTTTAGGATCAAGACAAAGCTCCTTAACATGTCCTTAAGCCCCAGCATAATTTAGTTTCCTCCAGATCTCTTTCGTATGAAACCGGTGATTTCTCTTGCTTTCTCAGCTATATACCGGCTTTCCCTTGCTCTCTTTCATCCAGCAGCCTATCTGCCATTATTCCCTCCCACTTAACTGAAGCCATACATGCTGTTTTCTACATCTTTACGCTTCCTCTATTTTCTTTTTCTCTAGTTTACTCATGCTTCAGATTTCAGTTGAAGTGTTCCTTTCTTAGGGAAGGCTTTACTGAGGTTCCTAAGTAAAATCCTTCTTTATAGGCTTTATGGTAGCATATACTTTTTATTCATAAAAATTATTAATTTGAGATTTGTTTGTGATTATTGGATTGATGTCTGTCTTTACCACCAGACAGTAAATTTCTTGAAGGAAGGAACCCTCTGTGATTTTGATCACAATTCTCTCTTCACTACTATATGGCACATGGTAGATGTTCGACAAGTATTTGATTGAAGAATAAATGAATGACTTTTAATTTAAGCAAGGAATTAACTACCAATTCTTACAATAATCTGGTAAGCTACCTAATGGTAAAATTTGTAACATTTGAAATAGGATTCCAAGAACAATACAGACTTTTTCAATTATCATACAGGCTACAGATTTCATTAAAAATAAGTTTCACTTTTCAAAAGGTCCTCCAAATGAGTCTTTATATGCCATAAGACTTTGGGCCGTGAGTGTGCTGTGATAGTGATAATCAGAAATGAAAAAGATTTCTGTAGGGACCAAGTTCATTTTCAAAGAATAGTAAGACACGAGACTGAATCTTTCTTCTTCATATCAAAACCCCAATCCTCAGGCCCAGACCTACAAAATAGAAGGAGAATAGAAAGGAGACAGCTATCAGTTATGTAGCTGCCAATGAGAATCATTTATGGGCAGTAAATAGACATTAGTTCACTTAGAACACATGTAACCATGAGTTCCCCATTAGAACAGGCATATGGAAGACATGTTGGAGAAAACCACACAAAATTGAATCTTAAAAAAATCAAAGATAAATATATAAAAGAAAAAAGTGAAATAGAAAATCAACTGTGTATATAATTAGTGTTTCTGGGGAAGGGGCTACTGTGCATGCATTAGAAAAAAATTCAAAGATAGAAGAAAACTACGCTAAAATGAAAGAAAATGCAATTCTACATATCGAAAGAACGTTAGATATTTTAGGAACAACTTATGTAACATAATGTTTTACACTGGAAAATACTGAGTTCACAGTCAATGTGATCTTGGCTTGTCTCTTGTTTCTTTCATATTCATAATAAAGATGAAGAAATATTCAAATATGTCAAGATGCCTGTAAGAAACTATTACTGATAAAGTAATTCTACTATTTGTTAAATCAAAAGATAGATATATAAGGTTCTTTCCAACTCCATGATTCTACATATCTTAGTCTGAGCCACCCTTCTCACAGGGCTTAAATGGAAACAATTTCAGAAAGCAACTGTAGTTGGCACTCATGTATGCTTATGTTAAATCTATTCATAAAATGCACTAAAGTCAACTAGTCAACTATAATTGTGACTTTTATAGGAGTCAACCTTTTGAGTCAAACTTTTAAGTGAGAGTTTTATCTACTGCTGTACACATCTGGCAAACAAATTACCTGGTATAAAAACACCCTTTCTGTATCTGCCAAAAATGAGTTTTGTTAAATACCTGGAGCAATGAAATGGCTTAACCAATATGGCTTTTCAAATACTCGTGTGTCATGCAATTGGTTAAAATGTTCCAAGAAATAGGTACTAGTTCATATAATATTTTTGGTAAATTGGAAAACATCATACAGATTAGCTGCACATTTGTTTATCTTCTTTATTTGATGGATGGCATGGCAAAAATGAAAAGCATGTTTTATCAGAGAGAAATGTATACATGATTTATTATCCTTCTTAGGGTTAAATGCAAGTCAATAGGAAAATGATTTAACAGGCAAACATTAATTTTCCACTGTCTTTTCAGGAATATGTATAATGGCAACATGA
Source organism: Delphinapterus leucas (assembly GCF_059928025.1). NCBI lineage: Eukaryota > Metazoa > Chordata > Mammalia > Artiodactyla > Monodontidae > Delphinapterus > Delphinapterus leucas. Next base: position 64,052,311 of record NC_143145.1, read on the forward strand.
GGATAGTTATAGAAAAATATATCTATTTGCACTTGAGATATTTGCAGTATGACTGGGATGTTCGGCACTAACAAATCTTCTGTTTACATAAGCATACTTTTACAAATATAAGAAGTGATGTACAAGTGTCCAAGGATGCAGCATCTGCCCTTTACATCAAATGGCATAAGAAAATGGGACTGTGTTTTCTTGTCTTTGTTCCCCTATCAAGCTTGGCAGAGGACTTTGCCCATTGGCCTGTAGTAAGTGTTGAATGGTTAAATAAATGATTACGTGTTCAGGCTGTAATTCCTATAGATAAAACAGATACATTTAAAGTCAGGATGAATCCAGAGACCATTTGTGCTTTTCAGTGGTGAGAAGAGTAATGCATATTTTTCTGAGAGGCAGATGAAGATTAGAAGCTCATGATTACATCCTGCCATTACTCCACTTTTTATCTGTTCCTTAGATGACAACACATAGGCTAAAATTGCTTGAAGTCCTTCTAGAAGCTCTGATATCATGGAATGGTTAGTTTGCTGGACAGAGCTAGTCCAATCCTGTGCATAAAGAATCTGAATCCTTAGGAAATTCTTCCTAATATGTCAAGTACATTCCTTTTTTTTTTTTTTTTTTGTGGTACGTGGGCCTCTCACTGTTGTGGCCTCTCCCGTCGTGGAGCACAGGCTCCGGACGTGCAGGCTCAGCGGCCATGGCTCACGGGCCCAGCCGCTCCACAGCATGTGGAATCTTCGCGGACCGGGGCACGAACCCGTGTCCCCTGCATCGGCCGGCGGACTCTCAACCACTGTGCCACCAGGGAAGCCCTCAAGTACATTCTTGATTCAGCTAATCCCCACCTTCTAATACTACATTCCTTAGAAAAGAAAAATGAGAATGTGCCAGTCTGCCTTCCCCGCCTCTTACATGACAATGACAATGTACATATTCAATCTCACTTTTTTCTCAGCTAAATTCTACCTCAAACATCCCCAACTGGATTATTTTAAATGTTGCAGAATGAATTTCAACTTTACTCACTGTCAAGAGGCTTTGCCTTCATTCTAAAGTAAATTCCCTTTGTTGCTGTTTGATAGTGGCAGGAAATTGGACCAAATAACCTCTTAAATGGATCTCAACTTCATGATTTCAAAATTTATAGTACGTTGTCTATATAGTATAACTTCTAAAATAGGTACTTTTATTTCCCCCAAAAAGCCAGTTTCTCTCAATGATTTCTCAGATTAACCTATGGAGTCTGGGGGAAGCTCTAAATACGTGAGGGTTTGTGTATATACTTGTTTATTCTTCAACTATAGATAACTATTCTTCCTGCCTAGTCAGCTAAGTCAGACTAAAGTTATTTTCCTTAAAATGCACATATAAATACCAAGTATTATAACATTGTTATTTTTATAATTACTACATGATAGAAAGGTCCCCAGTTTAACCATATTATTTTATATTATTTATTACAGGACAGCATGATAGACTTTGATAGCAATTGCCTGAATAACGAACCTAACTTTTTTAAAAAACATTCATGTGATGATAATAAGGTAATGACAATTATTTGGAGTTTATATGTCATTCAAGCTTGATTTCATAGAAGCTTATATTTTTTATATCTCTGTTAATTATATTGATTATATTAATAACACAGTCTTTTGGCTCTAACCCGACAATTCCCATTGATAAGTTATACTATGGTCTTTTATACTTTTCTTTTACAAATAGCCCTATGCTTATTTGATATTCCTTTTAATTTTAGCATTTCATTTTCACCTTGAAAATACTAGAAGAACTGCTGAATTCAAAGACACATATCTCTTATTTCTAAAATTTTTATGCAGGAAAATCCTTGCCACACATACACACACACACACACAAGTAATGGGTGTAATTTAGCTGTAGGCATTTTGAAAGTTTTTCTTTCAATATTTGCTTATCTTCAAACCACTACCACTTCTATTTGGTATAATATTACAATCTACAGAACTTCCAACAAAAATTTGTGTCATCTCTTTCTGCAGAAACTAGTGTGCTATTCAATAGACTTTTTTAAAACTCACAATAGCTGAGTTAACTTCATGGCATTTAAGAGTATATCCATAAATTCTGCTTTTTTTAAAATTTCTTACATTAAATATTTGAAAAACTTGTTTTAGGTGAATAGGCCCTTTATTTTCTTATTGCCAGCTATTTGTCCATAGCTCAAAAAGGGCAAAAATAATAACAATAAGAAAAGTCACACATACCTTTCACTATTATTGCTTCCAGAAGACCTCTCCTTTAGTTATCTTGTTTAAAATTGAATAAACTTGTTATATGTTCACTCATAAGCGATAAGATCACACATAGCAAAGAAAAGAGACTTTAAAAAGTCAGATAATCATTAAACTGGGTTCTAGGCACTTTAGGCTGTCACCTGGGAGCTAAACAGTTTCAGTTCAGTTGCTCTTCAGTCATGCGATTAACTGGAATAGAAGAAAACTGGGGTGGAGGTGGGGTGTTACTTAGCAATACAGTTCTGGCCTTAGGCTCCTTAGGAAAGCTTATCACTTCTTAATATTTTATTTGAAACAGCCCTTCTGATGTTTTTTCTGTAATAGGAAGCTTCGTTTTTATATCGTGCTGCTCGAAAGTTGAAGCAATTCCTTAAAATGAATATCAGTGACGATTTCAATCTTCACCTATCAACAGTTTCACAGGGCACATTAACACTGTTGAACTGCACCAACAAGGTAAGCTGAGGACTGTTTGAACAAAAATGTCAACAACTCCAGTGATAAGATACTGTCATTCTCTGATGATCAAATCCGTTAGCATAGAAATCTAAGTGCTTATAAGAAAATTGAAATACATTTACTCAATTCTAGAAGACGAAAGCCTCAACTTGTAAAATACCTATTCATCTCTTGGCTAGGGCAAAGAAATTGTTTTTAAAAAGGTACTAAAACTAAATGAAAGCAACATTGTAAGTCAACTATACTTCAGTTAAAAAAGAAAAATAGGGCTTCTCTGGTGGCGCAGCGGTTGAGAGTCCGCCTGCCGATGCAGGGGACGCGGGTTCGTGCCCCGGTCCGGGAAGATCCCACATGCTGCGCAGCGGCTAGGCCCATGAGCCATGGCCGCTGAGCCTGTGTGTCCAGAGCCTGTGCTCTGCAACGGGAGAGGCCACAGCAGTGAGAGCCCTGCATACCGCAAAAAAAGAAAAAAAAGAAAAAAGAAAATAAAAAAGGAAAGTAAATAAATGAAAGAAAATAATCAATTTTATTGTCATAATAACTTTCAAGGAGGCTAGTGTGATAAGTTGGGTGAGGAATGGTAAATTTTTATTTCTAAAATGTCTTAATAATTTTAATCCATATATGTACACACTTATAAGAACTCATAGCCAATAAAACGGGTAATCAAATGTATTTAACAAATATATTTGTACATAAAAATTGGGCATATTTATGTCCAACAATTTTCAAGTTTTTTGCCTCAATAATTTTGATAAGTATAGGGCTAAGTTTTTCCTACTTCACTGCTAGTGGTCATGAAATATAAACAATAAAACAAAATTTGGAAGACATTATCTTGAGACTAGACAACAGTTTCTTCATCTGCAAAGTGGAGAAAAATATAGTACCTACATTATAGGATGTGAAAATGACATAATATAGAGTGCTTAGTACTAAAAAGTTTCAATAAATGTTTTATAATTACTATTATTATTTTTACTCCCTCTTCAGGAATGTTACCAGCTGCCACATAAAGCCAAAAATATTTCTTATAATTTTTAAAAGAAAATTTTAACATTTTTATGATAGAAAAAGGATTGTGTGTGTTTTTAATTTTTAATACTAGTAGTTGCCCATAGAAGGTAAAATGGTAAGATTGTCCTTGAGCCCTATTGACAGTGATGAAAATATATATTGGACCGTATAAGTTGGACCACTTCATTTATCATTACATTATCTACTTGATGCAAGCCAGTCTCCTCTTGGTGTTGTGGATTTGCCAAGCTTATTTCCAATCTTGTCCCCTTACTAATGTTAGTCCCTTATATGGAATTTCTACTGTTCTCTTTTCTGTAAATCTGATCTCTCTTGTTCTATGCATCCTTTAAGGCCAAGCTTAAGATTCATGAAGACTTTACATTCTAGCCTACCATCTCTTAATCCTTATTTATAGTGATTTAAAGTACAGTCAGCCTTTCATATCCATGGGTTTCGCATCCTCAGATTCAACCGTGGATCAAAAATATTCAGAAAAAAAATCTCTAGAAATTTCCAAAAAGCAAAACTCGAATTTGTCAAGACACATCAACAACTATTTACACAGCATTTATTTTGTGTTTACAACTATTTACATAGCATTTACATTATACTGAGTATTGTAAGTAATCTAGAGATGATTTAAAGTATACAGGAGCATGTGCCTGGTTATATGCAAACTCAGCACTATTTTATATAAGGGACCTGAGCATTCATCCTTGGATTTTGGTACCCACTGGGGTCCTGTAACCAATCCCCCACAAATACAGAGAGACTACTGTACTAACTAATGCAGGAATAGCAAGTTCGTTTCATGTTGCTTACACATACAGTTACTTAGTAATGGCTTATGTTGTGCATAAGCTTCAAGTCAGGGCTTAACTGAAAAGAATGCAGAGCAAACTAGCGATATCACCTCTTGGCCTAGAAAGGGTTAAAGGTTATAGGTATGCTGTATATTTGCAATTCTTTCTCTCATGTGTTGAGCTTTGCATTGATTACCATATTCCAAAATCAACTAATCTTGAAATTAAATAAAATTATGTTACAAAATTAACCTGCTACAATCCAAATTTTTCTTGAAATGAGAAGGCAAGATGTTAAAGATGGTCAGCTATATTGAATTTTCTTCGTGAGTTAGGCATGCTACAAGCTTTTTATAGTTATCTCATTTTGCTTCTGATGGGTAAAGCTTAATAAAATTTATGCTAAGGATTTAACAACTTAATGCTAATGTTATTTTCATGTTGATTAAAATTCTAGTTTTTTGTCTCTGTTAGTATACCCTTCTATATTAGCTTTTCATAACTCACAGCAATTAACACAGTGCTGGGCATATTTGCAAAATTATGCATCCAGGTTATTCGGAAGACTAACCTCTCTTGTTTCTCCCTTCTCCCTGTTATTCAATTTCTAAATGAAATTAGTATTCTGCCACACTAACAATAAATAATTTAAAGTAGAAATTCAAATAGATTAGATGGGCTGAGAGTAATATGAAAATTAGCAATTATATTAATGGAAGGAGTAATAAAGGATTAATAATCAATATTGTAAATATGACTTGGTTTTTAAGGGTAAAGGAAGAAAATCAACTTCCCTGGGTGAAGCCCAACCCACTAAGAATTTGGTAAGAGTGATTGTATAGTTTTCTTATCAGCTTTTTACTCAACTTAATTCCTTAATATTTCTCTTTGAATTGTTTCCTTTTATATGCTCGATTTTGAAAATATTCATTATAATGTTGGTAAAAGGAGAAGGGAGGTACCCCTTAGAAATTGGATCCCTTTAAACTGAATTTTTAAAAACCACTATTTTAAAACTAAAGAAGCTAGGGAAAAAGTCAGAGCATTGATTTTTTAAAAAGAAACAAAATTAAAACCTCAGTAGGTAATAGCAAAGGACATGAACAATATAGGAGAAAATAAACTAGACAACAAGATACAATGAAAAAATGTTACTATAGTAAAGAAATACATACTAAAAATGAGAACCCATTTTATACCTATTTTATTAGTATAGACTGTACAGTATATACTGTATATGTATAATAGTATTTGAATATTCTATATTTATATATACTTGCACACATTCTATTAGATTATTACACAAAATTACATTCCAATGTAGAAAATATGAATGAAAAAGTCAGAATATTTAATTAAATCTGATTATACATTACAATGATATAAATATTAACTAGGATGAGACATAGAAAAATGAACACACCTGGTTCATGAGAGTGATAGATTCCTTTTTCACACTTCCATTATTATGTTATTTGACCACTATATATATATATGGAAATTCCTTATTCCTCTTAAGAGAAGCAGTGTGAGTCTGCACACCCTGGGACTCAGGAAACTCTAGGAATTCCACCTGAAGTGGAATAGTTGAAATGAATAACTGAGCAATATAAATAAATACATTGAGGGCCTCTGGCTAAGGGAATTTAGAAAGAAAGTTTAGAAAAAGGAGATAACATCTGTGTTCCCAGGATTACAGAGGCAAAATCACGGTTCTTTGTTTTTTTGTCTTTTTAATGAATGTTCAATCTTGATCTTTGAGAAAAGTCATGAAATATTCACATCTATGTATTTCAAACCTGCTTAGTCATATAAACTTCAATTTGTACTTTTTAAAGATGTCCTGGGACCCTCATTAAAGAGAAGAATATGAGAAATTCTCCTTCATATTTATCTTTGAAATCTGTCCTCTAATCTTTTAAATGCATTATTTAAAGGGTATATGTTACTGTTACTAAATATATAGCTAAAAGAGATCTGAATGTGACTAAACTAAAAATAGGACAAACAAGCTTAAGACCCAGTCATTACATTTACTTGATGTGTGACCATGGCGGTTTATTTATCCTGTTTACATCTCAGTTTCCTCAAATATGAAAGGTGAAATCATCAATTTCATAATTATTAAGTAGATAAAATGAAATAATGTATGTATAGCACTGAGCACAATACCTGACCTAGCAAACACCCAATAATTGGTTGTTATCTAAATGAAGAAATTACTCAACCCTGTACTAATCCACTTCGCAGAGACTCACGGAAATACAACTGAGTATATGTACAGCTACTCTCTTATATGTCTTTTCCGTGTGAGGTATCTCTTTCTCCACTTTCTGTAGGTTGTACAGGTAGCCCTTATTAAGATTTTTGTCAGGGACTGAAAACTAGCTTATGAGGCAGGCATCTTCCATACTCTAGGGAAGACTAGGGAACAAGCTTTATCAGGTATGTCCTTATTAATCATCTTTGACAAAATAAACTGAATATTTTCAGTATTAATTATTCCTTCCATAAAAACATTTTTTCCATTGTAAAAAACTCAATTGAATAATGTACAAATCTTTCTCACAAAAGTTTAAATAGCACTCTTTATGTCCACTGTTGCAGTGGTGAAAATGACATCCACCTAACATAGCTCTTTAATTAATCCTAAATCTTAAACTGCAACAACCTTGACTTTCCTACACATCAATGATCACAATTATAGTTAGAAACCATAGTTTTAAAAAATATCATTCAAGATTCTTTTTAATTAAACCAAATTTTTAGTATAAGCTAGCATAATGGATATTAAAGATTAAATATTTTAAAATGTGTATTTTTATAAAAATGTGAACTTAAAAACTTTTTTTATATTATTTCTCTAGGAAGAGAATAAGTCTTTAAAGGAACAGAAAAAACAGAATGACCTGTGTTTCCTAAAGATACTACTACAAAAGATAAAAACTTGTTGGAATAGAATTTTGAGGGGCGCTAAAGAACATTGAAAAATACGGAGTGGCAATATAAAAACTTAAGAGCTTTATTTGTATACTCCAAGAATCTATCTGCTTATGCAATTTTCCAGGGTAAAATGCCTTCTGGAAGTTACTGAATGCATCCTGGTAAAAACGGATTACGGCAATTGAGAAATCCTTACTGTAGTGCTAGAAGATGGACATAAACAGTGGAAACCAAACGCTGCAATCAACAAACTATTTCACATGCATGAGGACATATATCAATCGGTATTAATTCTGAACTGATTTTTGTAAGACAATCTATGTAAGATATTAGTTGCAATAATACTTTTTAAACCTGTTTAAAATTTTCAGAAGACATATAAATTCTGTGAAATGTATAAAGTTTACAAGGATTAAAAATTAACATTTCATTATTACCAAAATAATTTTATGGCCCACTATGCATCAGCATGCTGCAATGAGAGTGGAAATTGTCATCTGTGCTGGAAATGTTTCAGAGTTACAGTGAGATATGCATAAGGCCCATGGGAACAAGAGTCATACAGCTTAAAGAAGCAGTAGCATAAAGGAATCCAAGATAATTGAGAGATGTAATTAAACACAAATGTATAACACAGTGCCTTTAATAAATGATATAACAGATGTTTTAAAATGAAGATAAAGAATAATTTCACAAAATAGAAAGTCATCTGTTCTAAGGATGCTAAACCATAGTACTTAGTTACTTTTGTCATTTATGTGTAATAAAATTTGTCTAAATGAGTTTGCAATTTGGGAACTATATTTTTAAGAGAATAATATATGTTGGCCTTTTAATTAATGGAATGTATATATTTAATTTTGACACTCTATTTGTATATAAAAATATTTTCATACAGTATTACAATTGCTTACTTTGGATAACATTTCTCCTTTGATAATAAATGACTTATGTATTAACACTGTCAGATTCACTTAATGAATCCCAACAGGGGTTTTGTTTGTTTGTTTTTTGGCTGTACCATGCGGCTTGCAGGATCTTAGGTCCCCAAGTAGGGATCGAACCTGGGCCCCCTGCAGTGGAAGTGCAGAGTCCTAACCACTGGACCGCCCAGGAATTCCCCCAACAGAATTTTTTAAGATCAAGATTTTTAATACAGCACCACTATTTGATTTCTCACTTTCACTGAAATATAACCTTTATTCTCTTATTATTGAGAATGTACATGAGACCTGGACCGCCAAACTATACAAGAACAGGAACACTGCTTTACTTCCCATGTTAAATTTTAGTCTTTTTAAAGAAACTTTTGTATATACCAGATGCAGCTTAGAAAGGTTTGCCAACAGTCTTCACTTACTTATAAAGGGAACTGAAAACACTATTCTAGGCAAGCCAAAAGTTCTAAAACAGCCACCACGGCCTCATCACCACCTGGTTAAGAGCTGACTGGCTTTATGTGATCTACTGACGACACTCAGGTGCCATCCTCAATGTGTGGAGGTAAGACCTTCCTCTCAGTTCGTGTCTGTCTCTCTGCATCTCTTTCTCACTCTCCCCAACCTATATGGAGTTTCTTCCTCACTGGTGCAGGTAGCTGTATAGAATTGTACAGACTGTTGTATAGAATTCACTGATTACCCCATTAATGAGGTGTTGACTCAGCTATGTTTTCTATTTGGTTTTCATTATTAACTCCAGAAAAGGGAGTTTACTAACACTTTGTAGGAGCAAATGACTCTTCGGCAAGCTTTTTCTTCAGATGGACTTTTCAAAGTAGGCTATTCTTCCTTACACCACTAAACAGGTCAGCTATGTGGTACATTTCCACCCTGATGAACTGGTGCTATTGGTAAACGATCAGCTATGAAATGGTGAAATTTTAAATTTCTAAAGGGAAACTTAAAACTGTTCTTTAAGATGTTTCCTTGAAGGCTGTCTGTAACGTTCCCAACAGTGTTGAAAAAATTCTGTGATTGTGGCAAAATAAGGAACAATATTTTAAAATGCTTTATTACAAGTTATTAAAATTTTCTTCCATTTTATTTTAACCTTTGACCTTGATTTTTATCATTTCTTTATGATAGAATTGAATTTTACAGAAAATTCGCACTCAAAAATTTTTATTCAGCATGGTGTGTCAAATGCTTGGAAAAAAATACCCAGGCTTTTATGGTTATATTTCCCTTCTGTGTTTCCTAGCTACTAGCAAGGTAAGTAAAGACAAGGCAGGCTGGTTAATAATGATCTTGGATACTATATTATTTTATTATTTCTATCCCCCTGTTAGACTTGTTTTATCTCAATGAACATTTTCTTTCAAATATGTATGTGGATGCTTTTAATCAGCATTTTCTAAAGTTTGTCTCAAGAAACACTAAAACTTACTGATTATTAAAAATAATGATAATAATAATAATAATAATAAAAACCCCAGAGAGTTCTGAGGTCAGATAATTTTCTCTTGGAGACTCATAATTCATGTAAGTAATTTAAAACTCTGTAAACTCATAAAGCTTTTTTAAAAAAAGTTTAACACTAACATAGCATTTCCACAATTTGACTACAGAACACTTTTATGTAAAAACCATTAACCTATCACACTTTGAGGAATATTGCTTTATACAAAGGAACTCCATTAGAAGTCTTTTAAAATAAGCTTTAAAGCGATCTGCTGAAGGAAGTACCCCTTTCAGGATTAAGATAGTTCTATTACAATTAGAAGCATTTCTTTTCTTTAAGCCATTCTTTCATTGACAGCCAGTTTAAGAAGGACATCTCATCAAATCTACTGTAAATATTTCTCCAGAAACACACATTTCTACTCTACGGTTTGTATAGTACTCTGTCAATGCAATCTTCATATCTCTAGTCAATATGTTCTTACTGCTTAGAAAGTTCTTCCAAATTCTATTCAGATCCTGCTCAAACTTCTAGGGGCATCTTAATTCCTTTCTTCTCAATTGCTGTGACTTCCATGATAGTTGTAGATAAGGGATAAACTTGTTTTATTGTGCTTCGCTTTATTGCACTTCACAGATGCTGGGTTTTTTACAAATTGAAAATTTGTGGCAACCCTGTGTCAATCAAGTTTATCTGTACCATTTTTTGCAACAGCATTTGCTCATGTCTCTGGTTACATTTTGGTGAATCTCGCAATATTTCAAACTTTTTTATTGTTATTATATGTTATGGTAATCTGTGATTTTTGATGCTACTATTGCAAAAAGATTATGACTCACTGAAAGCTCAGGTGATGCTTAGCATTTTTTAACAATAAAGTATTTAATTAAGGTACATACATTGCTTTTTCTTTTAGACACAATGCTACTGAACACTTTTTAGACTACAGGATAGTGTAAACATAATTTTTACATGCACTGGGAAACCAAAAACATTCATGTGACTCGCTTTATTGCGGTGGTCTGGAACTGAACACGCAGTATCTCAAAAGTCTGCCTCTAACGCTAATGTTTCCTCCTTTAGTTGCCCATAGAACTTAATTGCCTGCATTGTGCATTATTATTTGATCATGTTCCTCTTACTACTTTATCTTAAATACAATTATTATTAATTTTTCTATTCACAGTTGTTTAAAATGTTTTCTCTCCCCTGAAAGAATGTATGACCTTTTGTTTCCTTCAGCACCTAATGGATAAAGCCACGCATACGGTAGTTAATAAAGATGAATTGTAAATTAATTAATAAAACCTATTTAAATAATCCAGAAAATACATTTTTATAATACAGATTACTTAAAGATAGATAAGGCCCTAAAACATAACTAATTTAAATGAACATGACCCTTCAACGTCATCTTCTCACAATCTCAATGGAACTTTCTTTGATTTCTAAACGCTATTAGTTGTGAAACATCTTTCAGTCTTGATTCTGACCTAATAGGAAATCTTACAGAATAAGAGAAACAAACTAGGTAGATACATTGATAATTGCCAATTCCAACAGTTTTTAATGTCTAAATATCAAAATATATGTATTCATCTAGATCCACAAAACTAGTATTTGAGAAAGATGCAAAAATGGTTATTCTCATTTAGGAATAAACTGGGGGTTTGTTTTTCTACCTCTCCTTACAAAATGGTAAGAAAGAAGTACATTTTCCTGTATAAGAAATTTTCTAAGTAGGGGATTGGTTAGTGTTCTTTAAGATACTATCCTAAAGGTGAATTAATTTTCTATCACATTTAAAATGAAGAAAATGTAGACAAGTGGCAATATTCACAATTTAAGTTTAGCTACTCTTGCATGCTGATTTATTCCTTTTCTTTCAAGGCTCATTCTAAGGGTCTCATCCTTTCTGAAGTCTTTTCACACCTTCCCAGGTGGGGTTGACAATTCCTTTGTTTGTGTCTCCACTGCTAAGCTCAGCAAATAACTCAATCACCAGATGCTACCATGTGGAAAGTGGACATGTGTTTGCCAATTTCCATCTTTGATGCTTATCACAAACTTTCTTATGTCTGAAATAATCTGGTTCTAACAGGAGCATTTTACTTAAAAAAAATAATTAAACAGAAGAAAATCTAATAAATTGTCCTGGCAGTGGTCCAAATACTATCACAAATAAAAGGAGCTTAGTTTGCAGGGCATCCAATATGGTGAGATAAAAGCCTTCTAGTAGAACCAGAAAGATCTGACAGAAAAGTACAAAACAACAGTTATTTACTCTGTCATCTCCTTGCCTCCTTCCCAACAGAAAGGAGGAAAGGGATTTGTCTTTTGCTGTGAAAAATCTTAAGTGTGTAGACCAATACATCTTTCTGCTTAGGAAAGAGTTTCACTCAGGGGAAATTACTAGGGTTGGGACTAATATATTCAGAGCCAGTGGGTTTAAAGAAGAAGCTCCAACTTTTAAATACTGACCACTTAACAGGAAGATGCAACACAAATAGATAATTCATTCACTCAACAAATACTTATTAAGCACCCATCTCTAATGTGATGGTCCTGATCCTATTGGTACAATAAAGTCTGTGCTTTCATGAAGCATATATTCTAGGAGAGGAAACCGTAAACAATAAATAAACAAAATTACTACAGAAAACAAGTTCTAATGGAAAAGAAAAAAAAACAGACTGGTGAAAAGAGGTAGTATTTTAGGTTAGATAATCAAAGAAGACCCCCTTTTAAGAGAAGACTTTTGAAAATATTTTCTTAGTCTCAAAAATTTTAGCATTTAATACATGACTGGCAATATTTACACATTTAATAAATTTCATTGAAGGATTCAAGTCATTTTGCAACAGAAATCAAAACAGAATGCTTCAACTATAGTACATGATGCTGTCATAGAAATAAATTATGAAATTACCAAATGTTTGAAGTAGTCTGCTACCCTAAAGTAGTGATACACAAGCTTTACTTTTTAGTTTGAAATAATTTCAGATACATAGAAGAGTTACAAAAAGAGTACAGCATGTTCCCATATACCCTTTACCAAGTTTCCTCTAATGCTAATATCTTACAAAACCATAGTACATTTATCCAAACTAAAAAATTAGCATTATTTGTTGTGGGTATGGTTATGCTGTACATTGTAGGATGTTTAGCAGCATCCCTGGTCTCTACTCACTCGACACCAATAGCATCCTTCTCCAAGTAGTGACAATCAAAAATGTCTCCAGCCATTGCTGAACTGTCCCAGAGAGAGAGTTGAAACTACTGTCCTAAAAGTTTTTAGAGACATATGTTTTACAGTTAGGTCTATGACTAATTTTGAGTTATTTTATTGGAGTGTAGTTGCTTTACAATATTGTGTTAGTTTATACTGTACAGCAAAGTGAATCAGCTATATGTAGACATATATCCCCTCTTTTGGATTTCCTTATCATTTAAGTCAATGCAGAGCACTGAGTAGAGTTCCCTGTGCTATATAGTATGTTCTCATTAGTCATCTATTTTATACATAGTATCTATAGTATATATATGCCAATCCCAATCTCCCAGTTCATCCCACACCCCCTTCCCCCTTGGTATCCATACATTTGTTCTCTACATCTGTGTCTCTATTTCTGCTTTGTAAATAAAATCATCTATACCAAACTTTTCAGATTCCACATATATGCATTAATATATGATATTTGTTTTTCTCTTTCTGACTTACTTCACTCTGTATGAATATAAGGTGTGTATTAAGGTTCATTTTTTTGCATATGGACAATCATTTGCCATTTGTTGAAAAGACTATACTTTATCAACTGAATTACTTTTGTGCTTTTGTAAATTTCAGTTGACTGTTTTTGTGTGGATTGAGTTATGGATGCTCTATTCTGTTCCAATGATCTAAATGTCTATCTTTTCTACAAAATCACACTGACTTGATTACTATGGCCTTATAATATCTAGAAATTGGGTTGAATGAGTCCTCCAAGTTTTACTTTTTCAGAATTGTTTTGGCTATTCTAGTTATTTTGCCTCTCCATATACATTTTAGGATCAGGCCGTCAAACCACAAACTCCATCCCCCCAAAAAAACCCAAAAACTTGCTGGAATTTTGATTGAGATTGCATTGATTCAACTGGGGAGAACTGACATCTATGCTATGTTTATTCTTTGAATTAATAAACACAGTATATATATCCTTAAATTTTTGTGTTCTTTCATCAGTGCTTTATAGTTTTCAGCATACACATATATTGTTACATTTATGCATAACTATTTGTGTGTATATGTGCCTGCATGCTATTGTATTTAAAATTCAAATCCCTATTGTTTATTGCTGCCATATAGGATTAACTGAGTTTTGTATATTGTCCTTGGATCCTATGACCTTGTTAGAACTAAACTTATAAGTTCTAGGTTTTTTGGTAGATCCCTTGAGATTTTCTACATAGAAAATCATGTCATCTGTAAATAGAAGTCATGTGTTCCATGAATGTAGAAACTTCTAAAATCACTTTTTAAATTCTTAATTTACCTTCAACATAACCCCAACCAGCCAAGATTTTGTCACGCTTTACTTTTTGAGGTATTATGAAAGTAAGAGATACAATGAATTTGCTTTTTTAAACTATATATTACTCCACTATATCATCAGAAAATTTGGGTACGTATTTCCCAGAGGTTTGTCTCTCTACTGCCATTGAGAATCTTTGCACCAGATTAATACTAATAGAGTTACTAACAAATTTTCTACATAAAACATTTCACTTCAGTTTTCAAATTTGCTAGTTTGAAGACTATTACAAATATAAACAAATACTTGTTTTCTAAACATGTCAGTCATTCCCTGACATATCCACGCCTCCTGTAATGGAGTCTGCACCACCCATGACTTCTGCTAAGTGACTCTGTTCTTAACCACGTGAACTCATGCCTCTATCCCAACTAATGGGAAGAGGGTATAGGGCATCTGCTCAAAGTACAACTAATTGATAGACTGGGTAATGATCTGTGATTTATGTCACATAGCTTGAGAAGAGGAACTAGTTCAGGTGCTCTGTTCCAGAAATTTGAGCCACAATCCTAAATAAATTTGCCCAAAGTTAAGTCTGAAATAGAATGTTTTAAGGTTTTATTAAGTTGGGCATTGGCAAGCTAAGGAATGGGAGAACAAGAAAGGTACACAGGAGTGAGTGAAGAAGATCGGCAATTAGAGAACGGACAGATGAGCTAAGAGAAGCATAGAGGCTGGCAGATGGACCAATACTTAGAGCTTCCTCAGGACCTAATGACCTTCCAGTTTTAGTCCACATGCATCTTTTATTAACCCTCCTTCCTGCTTTTCAAGGTATCTTAGAAGGATCTCTGTTCCTCACATTTGAAGGTTATGTTGAGATTATTTTACACTGATGAATGAGGAAGTAAGAATGAAATATAAGTTTATGAATATTAAGTACTATATTAAGAAGGTAAAATTAATGACTAAACTTTGCCTCCCTAAGTAAGACAAAATAGCTGTGTCAATAACAAATAGGGCTTCATTTCTACTGAATGGAAACCTGTGAAATGAAGAAGTAGCTCATTTTGTGTTATACTCAGGTGTGGTTGGAAAGTTTCAGTTTGTTTCAACTCTAAATTGCATCATGTAATTCTTTCACGAAGCTGAGTGTTAAGAGAACTTAATTTGATCGATATACACGGACATTTTAGGATAGAATGGGTGACGACTATTTTCTTTTGCCTTTTATTTCTCATTCGTTTAGGGGCCAAAGAACACATATTCAGAGTATATGCTTAAGGCAGATCATGTCACTCCCTATTCCTATCTTACTCTGAGTAAGCTAAAATCATTTTGGTGGCTTCTACAGCATGAACAATCTGGCTACCTTAAATTTCTAATCTTCTGTTCCTTGCTCACACCATTCCATAATTCCAGGGGTCCTACCTCAGAGCCTTTGTTCTTTTTTATCTTCTGCATGAAATACTCTTTTCTCTCTTGTCCACCTGCATGCTTCAAGATATTAAATACTCTTAACAGAAAGCACTTAAAATTAGGGGGAACGATCCAACAAACAATTCAACACAGTAAACAAAAAGGACAAACAGTTAGGGCTCATCCCTCTTGAAGTTGTGCGCTCAAATGTCACTTTCTGTCATCATCCTTCAACACCCTACTTAAAACTGCAACTCATGTCCACTCTCCCTCCTATCTCATTCTAACCGTTTCTTCCCTGCTTCATTTTTCTCCATAGCACTCATCACATTCTAATACAACATATATTTATTGATTTAGCTTCTTTATTTTCAATCTTCCTCCACTAGAATGGAGGAAGGTCAGGGACTTTTGACTGTTTTGTTCACTGCCCCTAGAATAGTGCCTGGCACATAATAGGAATTAAATAATTATTTGAGGAACATATAACATGTACATATATCCAAAATTATATAATAAGTAATTTATATCATTTATTGAAAACCAGTTAAGCGTCAGACCTTGTGGCAAAGATTTTATACACATTACTGCTAATCCTAAAATTAGCCCTGCCAGATGGATATAATTACATTAACTTAAATACATTTCTCAAAATTCAGTTTGTGCGCACGGCGCGCTGCAGGCTGCTGCAACATCCCGCCGGCCTCTGCCGCCGCAGGCTCGCCCCGTATCTGCACCCCTCCCTCCCCCCGGCCTGAGTGAGCGAGAGCCCCCGCATCAGCTGCTCCTTTAACGCCGTCCGTCTGAGTGAAGAACAGACGCCCTCGGTGACCTACACGCAGAGGCGGGGCCAAATACAAAGCTGAGTCCCAGGAGCTGTGCGAACAAAGAAGAGAAAGGGAAATCTCTCCCAGCAGCCTCAGGAAAAGCGAATTAAATCTCCACAATCAACTTGATGTACCCTGCATCTGTGGAATACATGAATAGACAAAGAATCGTCCCAAATTAAGGAGGTGGACTTTGAGAGCAAGATTTATTATTTTCTACCCTTTTCCTCTTTTTGTGAGTGTGCATGTGTATGCTTCTGTGTGAGATTTTGTCTGTATAGCTTGCAGCCAGGAGTCAGTGCTGTGCCTCTGAGGTGGGAGAGCCAACTTCAGGACACTGGTCCACAAGAGACCTCCCAGCTCCACATACTATCAAACAGCAAAAATCTCTCAGAGATCTCCATCTCAACACCACCACCCAGCTTCTCTCAATGACCAGCAAGCTACAGTGCTGGACATCCTATGCCAAACAACTAGCAAGACAGGAACACAACTCCACCCACTAGCAGAGAGGCTGCCTAAAATCATAATAAGTCCACAGACACCCCCAAACACACCACCAGATGTGGACCTGCCCACCAGAAAGACAAGATCCAGCCTCATCCACCAGAACACAGGCACTAGTCCCAACCACCAGGAAGCCTACACAACCCACTGAACCAACTTTTGCCACTGGGGACAGACACCAAAAACAACGGGAACTATGAACCTTCAGCCTGCAAAAAGGAGACCCCAAACACAGTAAGATAAGCAAAACAAGAAGACAGAAAAACACACCACAGATGAAGGAGCAAGATAAAAACCCACCAGACCTAACAAATGAAGAGGAAATAGGCAGTCTACTGAAAAAGAATTCAGAATAATGATAGTAAAGATGATCCAAAATCTTGGAAATAGAGAAAATGCAAGAAACATTTAACAAGGACCTAGAAGAACTAAAGATGAAACAAGCAACGATGAACAATACAATAAATGAAATTAAAAATACTCTAGATGGGATCAATAGCAGAATAACCGAGGCAGAAGAACGGATAAGTGACCTGGAAGATAAAATAGTGGAAATAACTACTGCAAAGCAGAATAAAGAAAAAAGAATGAAAAGAACTGAGGACAGTCTCAGAGACCTCTGGGACAACATTAAATGCACCAACATTCGAATTATAGGGGTTCCAGAAGAAGAAGAGAAAAAGAAAGGGACTGAGAAAATATTTGAAGAGATTATAGCTGAAAAGTTCCCTAATATGTGAAAGGAAATAGTTAACCAAGTCCAGGAAGCACAGAGAGTCCCATACAGGATAAATCCAAGGAGAAACACGCCAAGACACATATTAATCAAACTGTCAAAAATTAAATACAAAGAAAACATATTATAAGCAGCAAGGGAAAAACAACAAATAACACACAAGGGAATCCCCATAAGGTTAACAGGTAATCTTTCAGCAGAAACTCTGCAAGCCAGAAGGGACTGGCAGGACATATTTAAAGTGATGAAGGAGAAAAAAGAAGATTACTCTACCCAGCAAGGATCTCATTCAGATTTGATGGAGAAATTAAAACCTTTACAGACAAGCAAAAGTTGAGAGAGTTCAGCACCACCAAACCAGCTTTACAACAAATGCTAAAGGAACTTCTCTAGGCAAGAAACACAAGAGAAGGAAAAGACCTACAATAACAAACCCAAAACAATTAAGAAAATGGGAATAGGAACATACGTATCGATAATTACCTTACATGTAAATGGATTAAATGCTCCCACCAAAAGACAAAGACTGGCTGAATGGATACAAAAACAAGACCCATATATATGCTGTCTACAAGAGACCCACTTCAGACCTAAAGACACATACACCCTGAAAGTAAGGGGATGGAAAAACATATTCCATGCAAATGGAAACCAAAAGAAAGCTGGAGTAGCAATTCTCATATCAGACAAAATAGACTTTAAAATAAAGACTATTAGAAGAGACAAACAAGGACACTACATAATGATCAAGGGATCAATCCAAGAAGAAGATATAACAATTACAAATATTTATGCACCCAACACAGGAGCACCTCAATACATAAGGCAAATACTAACAGCCATAAAAGGGGAAATTGACAGTAACACATTCATTGTAGGGGACTTTAACACCCCACTTTCACCAATGGACAGATCATCCAAAATGAAAATAAATAAGGAAACACAAGCTTTAAATGATACATTAAACAAGATGGACTTAATTGATATTTATAGGACATTCCATCCAAAAACAGCAGAATACACATTTTTCTCAAGAGCTCATGGAACATTCTCCAGGATAGATCATATCTTGGGTCACAAATCAAGCCTTGGTAAATTTAAGAAAATTGAAATTGTTTCAAGTATCTTTTCTGACCACAATGCTATGAGACTAGATAACAATTACAGGAAAAGATCTGTAAAAAATACAAACACATGGAGGCTAAACAATACACTACTTAATAACAAAGTGATCACTGAAGGAATCAAAGAGGAAATAAAAAAATACCTAGAAACAAATGACAATGGAGACACGACAACCCAAAACCTATGGGATGCAGCAAAAGCAGTTCTAAGAGGGAAGTTTATAGCAATACAATCCTACCTTAAGAAACAGGAAACATCTCGAATAAACAACCTAACCTTGCACCTAAAGCAATTAGAGAAAGAAAAACAAACAAAAAAGAAACAAACCCAAAGTTAGCAGAAGGAAAGAAATCATAAAGATCAGATCAGAAATAAATGAAAAAGAAATGAAGGAAATGATAGCAAAGAGCAATAAAACTAAAAGCTGGTTCTTTGAGAAGATAAACAAAATTGATAAACCATTAGCCAGACCCATCAAGAAAAAAAGGGAGAAGACTCAAATCAATAGAATTAGAAATGAAAAAGGAGAAGTAACAACTGACACTGCAGAAATACAAAAGATCATGAGAGATTACTACAAGCAACTCTATGCCAATAAAATGGACAACGTGGAAAAAATGGACAAATTCTTAGAAAAGCACAACCTGCCAAGACTGAATCAGGAAGAAATAGAAAATATGAACAGACCAATCACAAGCACTGAAATTGAAACTGTGATTAAAAATCTTCCAACAAACAAAAGTCCAGGACCAGATGGCTTCACAGGCGAATTCTATCAAACATTTAGAGAAGAGCTAACACCTATCCTTCTCAAACTCTTCCAAAACATAGCAGAGGGAGGAACACTCCCAAATTCCTTCTACGAGGCCACCATCACCCTGATACCAAAACCAGACATGGATGTCACAAAGAAAGAAAACTACAGGCCAATATCACTGATGAACATAGATGCAAAAATCCTCAACAAAATACTAGCAAACAGAATCCAACAGCACATTAAAAGGATCATACACCATGATCAAGTGAGGTTTATTCCAGGAATGCAAGGATTATTTAATATACAAATATCAATCAATGTGATACACCATATTAACAAATTGAAGGAGAAAAACCATATGATCATCTCAATAGATGCAGAGAAAGCTTTCGACAAAATTCAACACCCATTTATGATAAAAATCCTGCAGAAAGTAGGCATAGAGGGAACTTTCCTCAACATAATAAAGGCCATATATGACAAACCCACAGCCAACATAGTCCTCAATGGTGAAAAACTGAAAGCATTACCACTAAGATCAGGAACAAGACAAGGTTGCCCACTCTCACCAGTCTTATTCAACATACTTTTGGAAGTTTTAGCCACAGCAATCAGAGAAGAAAAGGAAATAAAAGGAATCCAAATCAGAAAAGAAGAAGTAAAGCTGTCACTGTTTGCAGATGACATGATACTATACATAGAGAATCCTAAAGATGCTACCAGAAAACTACTAGAGCTAATCAATGAATTTGGTAGCAGGATACAAAATTAATACACAGAAATCTCTGGCATTCCTATACACTAATGATGAAAAATCTGAAAGTGAAATCAAGAAAACACTCCCATTTACCATTGCAACAAAAAGAATAAAATATCTAGGAATAAATCTACCTAAGGAGACAAAACACCTGTATGCAGAAAATTATAAGACACTGATGAAAGAAATTAAAGATGATACAAATAGATGGAGAGATATACCATGTTCTGGGATTGGAAGAATCAACATTGTGAAAATGACTCTACTACCCAAAGCAATCTACAGATTCAATGCAATCCCTATCAAACTACCACTGGTATTTTTCACAGAACTAGAACAAAAAATTTTACAATTTGTATGGAAACACAAAAGACCCCGAATAGCCAAAGCAATCTTGAGAACGAAAAACGAAGCTGGAGGAATCAGGCTCCCTGACTTCAGACTATACTACAAAGCTACAGTAATCAAGACAGTATGGTACTGGCACAAAAACAGAAAGATAGATCAATGGAACAGGATAGAAAACCCAGAGATAAACCCATGCACATATGGTCACCTTATCTTTGATAAAGGAGGCAGGAATGTACAATGGAGAAAGGACAGCCTCTTCAATAAGTGGTGCTGAGAAAACTGGACAGGTACATGTAAAAGTATGCAATTAGAACACTCCCTAACACCATTCACAAAAATAAGCTCAAAATGGATTAAAGACCTAAATGTAAGGCCAGAAACTATCAAACTCTTAGAGGAAAACATGGGCAGAACACTCTATGACATAAATCACAGCAAGATCCTTTTGACTCACCTCCTAGAGAAATGGAAATAAAAACAAAAATAAACAAATGGGACCTAATGAAACTTAAATGCTTTTGCACAGCAAAGGAAACCATAAACAAGACCAAAAGACAACCTTCAGAATGGGAGAAAACATTTGCAAATGAAGCAACTGACAAAGGATTAATCTCCAAAATTTACAAGCATCTCCTGCAGCTCAATAACAAAAAAACAAACAACCCAATCCAAAAAAAGGCAGAAGACCTAAATAGACATTTCTCCAAAGAAGATATACAGATTGCCAACAAACGCATGAAAGAATGCTCAACATCATTAATCATCAGAGAAATGCAAATCAAAACTACAATGAGTTATCATCTCACACCAGTCAGAATGGCCATCATCAAAAAATCTAGAAACAATAAATGCTGGAGAGGGTGTGCAGAAAAGGGAACACTCTTGCACTGCTGGTGGGAATGTGCATTGGTACAGCCACTATGGAGAACAGTATGGAGGTTCCTTAAAAAACTACAAATAGAACTACCATATGACCCAGCAATCCCACTGCTGGGCATATACCCTGAGAAAACCATAATTCAAAAAGAGTCATGTACCAAAATGTTCATTGCAGCTCTATTTACAATAGCCAGGAGATGGAAACAACCTAAGCGTCCATCATCGGATGAATGGATAAAGACGTGGCACATATATACAATGGAATATTACTCAGCCATAAAAAGAAACGAAATTGAGTTATTTGTAGTGAGGTGGATGGACCTAGAGTCTGTCATACAGAGTGAAGTAAGTCAGAAAAAGAAACATACCGTATGCTAACACATATGGAATATGTGTTATATGGAATCTAAGAAAAAAAAAATGTCATGAAGAACCTAGGGGTAAGACAGGAATAAAGACACAGACCTACTAGAGAATGGACTTGAGGATATGGGGAGGGGGAAGGGTAAGCTGGACAAAGTAAGAGAGTGGCATGGACATATATACACTACCAAACGTAAAATAGATAGTGGGAAGCAGCCGCATAGCACAGGGAGATCAGCTCGGTGCTTTGTGACCACCTGGATGGGTGGGATAGGGAGGGTGGGAGGGAAGGAGATGCAAGAGGCAGGAGATATGGGGACATGTGTATATGTATAACTGATTCACTTTGTTATAAAGCATAAACTAACACACCATTGTAAAGCAATTATACTCCAATAAAGATGTAAAAAAAGAAATGCTAATTATATGCCACAGTAGAGGTGTTGGCTAAGGCTATGGTGGTAAGCATTTCGCAATATATAAGTATCAAATAAACACCTTGTACACCTTAAACTTACACAATGTTACATGTCGATTATATCTCATAAAGCTGTTAAAAATAAATACATGAAGTGTCTGTTTAACCGATCTTATTGTATTTATATTCAATTTTTTTAACTCTTAAATTTATGTATCTTAAACATAAATATTAAGATGCATAATATTAATACATATAATAATATAGCCTATAAAATTTAAATAAGCAACAGTTTTTTTAAGTCAAAGTAAATGCTATATCAAAAGACAGAAAGAAACTTTATAAAATATATTTTTCTTGATCATATTTGCTTAATTATCCTACTATCAGTTACTACTAATCACCGTTATTGACTAGTTCTGTTGTTTTGTTTAAATGGTAGCATTTATGTAACAGAAAAGTAAAGAAGACATAATTTCAAATAAACACTCATTTTTGATACTTAAAAAAAAATTCAGTTTGTCATTATCTAACACCATGCTTGGGATGAGGAAAGTTGTCTTAACTCAGTACATTGAAGAGTCCAGCTGTAGAATATGGTTTTAAGCACTTTTTAAAAGTGAAGCACAAGGTCATACCAAAGTCTACCTTTGAAAAGTTTTTTAGTTCAAATAACAGATGCCAGTCTACTTAGTTTAAGCAAAAAGCAATTTATTAAAAACTATTGGGTAACTCACAGAATCTCTGGAAGAGCCCGCTAATCAAGTCTGCCAGTTGTTCAGCCAGAAACAATGCCCAAATCATAATGAAACACTACTCTAGTGGAGGACAGTCAGCTAAAGTGCCACCATGGGGACATGTAACTTTAAATTTTCAAGTTAAAAGTAAAACACCTGGGCTTCCCTGGTGGCGCAGTGGTTGAGAGTCCGCCTGCCGATGCAGGGGACACGGGTTCGTGCCCTGGTCCTGGAAGATCCCACATGCCGCGGAGTGGCTGGGCCCGTGAGCCATGGCCGCTGAGCCTGCACGTCCGGAGCCTGTGCTCCGCAACGGGAGAGGCCACAACAGTGAGAGGCCCGCGTACCGCAAAAAAAAAAAAGAAAAAAAAAAAGAGTAACAAGTCACATCTTGCAATAAGAGTGCAATTTCTTGACTCTGCCACAGTCCCCTTCAAAGTCCTGTGTCTCCCCACCATCCTCAATAGGAAAAGATGCTATACAGCATCTGCTTCCCCACATTACTTGTTTCAGAATCTGAGTCTGGTCGGTAGTTCCCAAGTCACATGACTACTCCTTAGCCACAAGAAAGGATGGAAAACTAAACTCTGGCAATGATTTCAAGGCAGTGAGATTCAATACAGAAAACTCACCAAACACAGGATTTTCAAAAGATGCTGTCCATAAACTGGACAAATGCCCATTACAGATAGTAAGAAAATTTGTTTAAAATTAGATCAAGATAATTTTTCACTACTAGCTATGTTTTGAGCAGTGTTTAACTTCTAGTATTGTTCAAAGTTTTCTACTTAAATTATAGTAAAGTATCTAAGGCAGTGAGTGATAAGTGCCCCTCCGCCTCATACCAGCTTTCTCGTAATGGCATCAGTGAGAAACAATCTTTCTAGAGATACTTGAGGGAGAATCGTAACACTGTTTATCAAAAGCAAAGACCATGAGAATACAGTGCCTCACCGAGGATACAGAGCTGATCTAGCAGATGTGTTGCTCATTCAAATGGTGTTTTGATTTTGTCTATAGTAAGGAATAAATTGAAAAACAAACCTATTGTTTTAAATTTTCAAATTAACAGAATAGTATGTTTCCAAAGAGAATCACCCTTGAAGAATTAGTGTTCAAAATAAAGAATTTCTGATGTTTCTTGTGAGGTACATATGACTTTTCCCTATAAGGACTCTTAAGTTTGGGAAGATTAGTAAAAATGGAAATCTATTTTTAAAACTTTCTGGTTCTCAAAGTATTCTTCTTGATTAAAATAACAAGGAGAAGAAAGTAAGATAACTTAAAAAAATCTTTAAAGTTTTAAAGTATAGTAGATATGTGAAAATAGATGTGAATGTTTCAAATACACACCCACACATACACATATACACACACACACACATACACAGATATACACACACACACACATACACGCACACACACACATGTATTTTTTTGCCCCCACAGCTCAACAATGGAAAGGCAAAAAACAAAAAAACCTCTAAAATATTTAGACCAGGTTTAATTTTTACTTTATGCTCTATAAATTAAAATTTCACTTGTATTCCTTGGACTCTTCAAATCACAGGTAATAAACAGTTAAGGGAAGGAGGCCTATACAAGAATATAATACGACTAAAATTCAAGAAAAATTATCTTATTAAAATTATACATAGAGTTGACAGAAACCAGTTTCAGCAACAGGTATCAGAAACAAACTAGCTTAACTATATTACAAGGGCTATCATCTACATTTGTGAATGTCAGAAAACAAATGAAGATGAGGTAGTGATTTTAAATAAACGATTATCACATACAAGTGATTCTGAAAAACATAACCCTCATTTTTTAAAGATTAAAAAAGTATTATATATTCATTTAAAAACTGACAATACAAAAAATATAAAGAATATGTAACATCACAAATACTTAGTAGAAACAAGGAAAATATGATAAGGAATATATTTCAAGCCTATTTGTGCAATCTTTTATATAGCTGGAATCATATTTTACACACATTCCCTATTTTAGGCTATTTGTCCTAATAAAACATAACCTCATCATGCCATTAAAAATTATTTGAAAGTGCTTCATTAACTAATTTTTATCGCTACAAATAGTAGTACTATTAAATGTCTTCTGCATAAATATTTTTCTTTAGATTACTCCTTCAAGAAGAAATACATCTTAAAAATAAAATTACTGGGTTATGAGGCATGTGTATTTTTAAGGCTTTTAAAGTAAATTTAGTCCACTTCTTCAAAAAGTATCATCAATTTATATGTCCGCCATCAGTAGATAAGGACATTTATCTTAATGCCCCAGACGGTTTTCAGTTTTATTATAATTTAAAATCGCTGATTTGATGAGTGAAAATCAGCATTTCATTGACAAGTATAATCTACTCACCAATACTGGCAGCCTCCTATCCCTGGCCTTATTATTGCAGATTCAAAACAGGCATAGAAACGGAGCAAAGAGAGGAGAAAAAAAAAAAAAGGACAGGGAAAAAAAAGGACAGTGAAAGTTAAAGTGAAGAGTTATGTGAGATAAGATTGAACAGCTGGAATTTTCAGTAACTTTTACTCAGTACTGATTTTCCTCAGTCCTCAGGACAGTCCACGTAGTTCACATTTTACAGCTCTGACAGACCCCACCACACACATATCCTTCTCCACTGCCACTTGCCTTTTCCCCTCTAAAAGGTGGTGCAGCTCTCACTTATATTCTACCAAGTTTTCTCCTAAGCATTGGGACAAGGAAGGAAAAAAAAAGAAAATAGGAAATGGTCAACTGTATGACTTGTGATAAGAAGCTTCAACACTTAATAAAGCATTTTGTTGGTACTTTTATAAGGAAAAGTTCCATTAAGATGAATCCTTTCACAACACTGTAAATCAACTATACTTCAATTTTTAAAAATCCTTCTTTTTGTCCTAAGTTG
Source organism: Delphinapterus leucas (assembly GCF_059928025.1). Taxonomy (NCBI): domain Eukaryota; kingdom Metazoa; phylum Chordata; class Mammalia; order Artiodactyla; family Monodontidae; genus Delphinapterus; species Delphinapterus leucas. The sequence continues at coordinate 64,078,525 of NC_143145.1, forward strand.
TAATTGTCTGTTTATATAACAGCTTTTCCAAATAAATTATCAACTTCAAGACAGGGACTAAATCACATTTTACTTATATCTCTTGATTCCTAGCATTTCATAGATTTAAGAACATGTAAAGCATTTTTTTAACTGTTTGGAAAGTTTTAGCTTTGTGCATCTTACATTAGTTGGTCTAACCACTTATTTAGCTCCTATCTAAATCGATGTCACTTGCGCATGTTAGATATAATGTTAAGACTAGCTGATTGAAGGAAATAAAAAAATCCCCATCTCAAAAGGAGACTATAACTGTTATACAATTAAGATGAAATGTTAAAGTAATAGTACAAGAATTATTTGGTAATGTGCATAAGTAATATGTTTGAGATACATAATTTTGCTAACAAAATTATGTGAGGTGTTAATATGAAATATTTCTATCAAAAACTGCCAGGCTGGTACCCAAAATGAGCTATCCTAGGTTTCTTAAAAACAAACAAACAAAAAACATATGGGATATTAAAATCACGACAAAATAAACAGCAAAAAACTACATCTTATAAATCTCTGTAATTTCACGTTATCAAAAAAATATCATACTTATTGCTGAGCGGCCTTCAAGTAATAACTGGAGGCTGGCAATATAAATTATCCAAAAGCACCCTCTAGTGGCAAAAAAGCAATTCACATATAAAAGCAAAATTGTATAAAAATAATGAATATCATGACAATAATATTTAACTAAAAATTTTCTAAATGAAAATAAAAATGAGTGTGGCTACCATAAACTTTGTTTCAATGATTCTCCACCGCTCTATGCAATAACATAGTCAGTTGAAAAAAATCAACCTATCTTAGTACTAAAATTACACTTACCATTAAAAAACTGAAAATATACTTAGCATTTAAAAATACATATATCTGCAATGCTAATAAAGACATAAGAGTTCTGCTGACTTTCTGTAGCTATGTACCTATTCTACTATTTTTTCATTCCCTAAGCTTCTACTCATGGTAGGAAGTGTCCACCTCTAGGCTAAGGAAAATTGAGTGCAAATTAAACATGTCTAATCTGATCATATTTTCACTAGAGACAGCTCCTGTTTAAAATTTTAAATATGATGATCTAAATCACTCAGTATTCATCACAAATACTTTCTGCCATTCAACTGTATATTACCTAATTAGAAATATCCATAATGTTTCCTATCAACCTTGTCAACTGCTAAATTTTATTGGCTATGAAGAGAATGTTTCTATGCCTTAAAAATCTTGTGAAGAAACATATTTATAATGCTTTGAAGTTATAAAACATTTCAATTCAATAAAATAGTAATAATTTCTTTAAAAGCTGACAGCACAAAAAAACTGCCAAAGAAAACTCTTCTCATTAAAAAGTCTATATTCTGACTTCGAATATTTTCTTTATATTTCAGTACATTCCTATCTTTCTACCTGTTTCTGGATAAAAGATAAGACATCAGTGAAAACCAACTAGCATTTTTTTGCTTCATGTCTTTATTGAATAGGTTCAAAAATGAAGACATTATTTGTAATTAAAAAACAGTGAACAAGAGACAACAGCCATAATAATCTTACTTTTCCAAGCTAATAACTTTCAGAATATTACATAAGCAATTTTTACATTTTTAATTTATGCTTACAGTCATATTTTTATCCTACCACAATGGAAAATACTTGTGAAAATAAATAAAAATAAAATAAGTGATGCATAGATCAAGGAAAATTTCTTAAAAACTGAACTATTGCACAACAAATCAACATGAGAATAATATATGCAAGTAATATAAAAATTCATTTAAATACATTGCATCATGGTTCATAATTCATAAATATATTTCACCTACTTACTGTTTATAATAATCTCTGGGTTCTGGAATTAGATGATTTCTTACCAACCCATTTCCATGTAGCACATTATAACATTTACTTGCCACAGTAAAATTCAGTGAGAAACAAACATGTGCCACTTTAAGCTCATTCACCTATCCCTTCCTTGGGCAGACAAAAAATGTGATCTTTAAAAACATAGTTGAAAGAAGACAGTGCTCAATTCTAGATCAAGACAAGAGTTTGAAGTTCTTCTTCATATGATTTATGATAATTAGAACAGAAGAACAAACTATTGAAATGGAATCCTAATATGTACATTATTCTCCTAAATTTATTACAGCTTATTCTAGTTGATGGAATAAGCTGTAATATTTTTTTTGACTTTTGACCCTTCCTTTTGACCAATATAACTGAATAAAGGCAACCAGAAAAAAAATTAATGGAAAGGAAAGAAACTATAAGGTAAATAATTCCCATTCCTACTAAGTTATCCACTGGATAACCCAAAACAAAAAAACTAATGAATAAAATTATAAAGTATATGTATAAATAAATTTCAGAGAAAGTTATAAGCCACAAATTTCTACAACGATCCTTACAATTGATCAGAATCATAAATAAGAAGTTAGAAACTACCTATAACAGATCTGCTTGTACCTTTATAATAAGATCAAGGCTCTGTTAGGTTTGATTTGACAGAAACTACTACTGAATTACTGAATATGGCTGCACAAGCAATCAAAAATGTCTACTACTAAATACTAATTACACTGAAAGCGACAATGACTAAAAGCGGTATTTTAGTCAAAGTTAAAGAGGAATATAATTACATTTTTGTGAATGTTTAATTACATAATAAATCAGCTATCCATTAAAGCAATGCATTTTCAGTGGCTTTTTATTGTGATGTGAATGGTGATTCAGTGCTTAACACTAGAAAGGAAATATGAGTAGGAAAAATTAGATGTTCTCTTAACCTACCCATAACTACATATAACTATACTTCAAGTGACTAAAATTCAAATCCTTTTAAACCTGCATGCCCTGCACTAATGATTAATTATTGAAGTTACTGTCTATTAGGTGAGATGGTTTGTTTTAAAATCCATTAATATGATTTCTTCTAAATCAAGTACATAGATATAAATGCAAGATTTTGCAAGGAGTTTTTTGCATCTTCTATTAAATAATTAATATGCAAACTTTGCAAAAATGAAGTAGCAAATTAAAATTACTGTTCAGACATGAGTTTATGGAAAAGAAAGGAAAAAAGTGAAATGTGAAGACAATTAGCAGTAGAAAGAATATATGTTCAACTAATACACAGAGTTAAAAAATCATTCAGCTATAACTAGAATAAGATACATCTGTATTTTCAGCCTTGTATCTCCAAAAAAAAAATTGCATAATTGCATTTTAAAGAACTGAGCAAAGATCTCTAAATTATATAATCAATAATACACCGAGTAAAGGGCAACAGAGACCATAGGGGGTTTTTTCCCCTCTCCTTCTAAAAAATATTTATAAAATGAATAATTAAAGAACTCTACAGAAAAATGACCTCACATAACTAAGTGTAACTAAAAATATTCTCTTCAGTTCCAAAATTCCAAGCATCCCATCCTAAATGATACTATCTGAAAATAGGCACCAATAATAAAAATGTTTATTCTGATTTTCTGCTCAAAGTAATGATCATCCTAAAACTTAAGGGCTAAGCACTAGTGTTTGAGAGTTGGTGGAGGTATGCTTAATGTGCTTTAAGAACAACAGAAAAGTAATACCTAAGTTAATGATTCCACTTGAAATTATTTTCTGACTGATAAGTGAACATCTCCTTGTATGGCACAGTTTAGGTTGTCAGGTATTTATTATATACAGTATATGTACACACACATATATACACACACACATTACACAGCCAAAGGATTATGCTCCAAAAACTGTTGAAAAAAGTATTATGAATGATTTTAGCACAAGATCACTAGAGGAAGTGCTCTAGATGTCCAAGCAGCAACAGTCATAAAATTCTGGACTTAGCTCTTTTCCTGTTTGGATTCTGTTCACAGAACCATTCTTCGAACGCCACATTCGCAGCAGAACTTTGCCCATTCTACAGGGTATTTAGTCCCACACTCATGGCAGAATTTTGTTAAGTGTCCCACTGAGTTTCCTTCAATGCCTTTAACGTTTCCACCATTAAGTGAAGAGACATAGTCTCCATCTGGCCTGGGGAGGTACAGAAAGAAAGTAGAAACACCAAGTTCATGTCAGTAGTTTTCAATCTGTAAGCCTTGGGAAACAGAACATAATATTAAGTGTAACTAAAAGCTTGCTTAATCTCATTGTTAATATTCTTCTAGTTCAGATTAAACAAAATCCATGGGGTCTTTTTCTAACCACTCCATCATGATCCATTGTTCTATTTGTCTACCCTTGAATCAGTATCACACTAATTACTATAGCTTCATAAATCATTCATGCATTATTCTTTAACTTGTCCTGGCTAATGTTAGGCTTTTGTTCTTTCATATGAAAAGAACTTGTCAGGATTCATAAACTTTGTTTGAAAATGGCACAGAATTTATACACTGATTTAGGAGAGAATAGATAGCTTTATAATATTGAATTTTCTATTTTATAAAGAAGGTATATTTCTACTTAGGTTTGAACATCTCTGAAGTTTTGTAATTTTCTCCATCAAAGTTAAACTTCTTGCTTGGTTTTTAAATTGATTCCTAAATACCTTGAGTGAGTGAGAGAGAGAGAGAGAGAGGGGGGCGGGGGAGGAGAGAGAGAGAGAGAGAGAGAGAGAGAGAGAGAGAGAGAGAGAGAGAGAGAGAGAGTGTGTGTGTGTGTGTGTGTGTGTGTGTGTTTCTGAAGACTGCATTTTCTGTTTGTTGCTGATAAACAGACTGCAATAACTTTCAATATAATGATAAGAAAACCAGCAAATTTATTAAAAGACTTCATTATTATTTATTAATTTGTCTTTTTTTGGGTATTCTATATATAATCATAATATATATATGTAAATATAACAGTTTTGTGTCCTTATTTCCATGTCTTGTAATTTTATTTTTTTTTTACTACACTAGCTAGATTAAAATAGAAATTATAGCCGACATTCTTGTGTTATTTCTGCTTTTACAGAAAATGCTTCTTACATGCCACCACTAAATATGAAGAGTGATGTAGGGTTCTAGTAAATCTAGCATTCTTGTCAATTTAACGACATTCCCTTCTATTCCCAATTTTCTAAGAGCTTTTTTAAAAAAATCAAAAATAGGTGGTAAATCATATATTATTATTTGACGAATATTTTTTAACCCTTCCATCTGTTGATGTGAAAAATTATATTAATAGACTTTCTAATGTTAAATTAATCATTTTCTGTGATGAATCTACAGTGTCATGAATTTCACGTCTGTGGCCCGGGTTTGATAAATTTCTTGGAGATTTTTATATGTATTTTCAAGTTTATAAGTAAGCCTGATCATAATTTTGCATTCTCTCATTAGTCTGGATATCACGGTTTCACTAACCTTTGAAAATAAGTTGAAGAATGTTGTTTTTCACCTCACTCCTCTGGAAAAGTTTGGTAGAACTTACTATATAAAACTATCATGAGCCCATTTTGTGTGTGTGTGTGTGTGTGTGTACACCGTATGTGTGTGTACGTGCACTCGTGTAGTGAGGAAGCAAGCACAGTTTAACTACTGATCCAATTTCTTTAATGATTATAGTTTCTAGTTCATTTGAAATAAGTTTTCAAAAGTTATATTTTTCTAGGAAATTGTGCATTTTATCTGTTTCAAGTTACTGGCAAAAAGTTGTTCTTACAATTTTAAATCTCTGCTGCATCTGTGGTTGCATTCCTCTTTTCATTCTGCATATTATTTGTACCGTCTCTCCTTTTTTGTTGATCCATCTTGAGAAGTTTATCATTTTAAATCAACCAACCTTCTCGTTTTGTGAGTCTTCATCATGTGTTATTCATTCACTTATTCATTTAAAAATATTTACTGGGAGCCTAGTTTACATAAAGTACTCCTTTTGATCCTAGAGTTAAGAGCAGTAACAAAACAGGTAAGAATCCCTGTGCCTAGGGAGCTTAGTTTTATGGAGAAGAAACAACATAAATAACATATATAGCATGTCAGCTAGAAAACAATAAAGCAAAGAGGACATGGTACAGGGTGGCAGAGACTGGTCAGAGCCGTTAGGATTGCAGTAGAGGGGATGAAGAATGAAAGAGTTTGGAGCATGTTGTGACAACGAAGTAAATTAGAACAAAGGGCCTGACAAAATTCAACCTGATGACAGCAGGCTGATGAGAATTTGAATTAATTAAAGGTGAAGTACCACACAGAATCCTGAAGCTCCCTCTCTACCTCCTGCCAACAAAGATACAGAAGCCAAGGTTCGGATCTACTGGTCTCATCAGGATCTCTTGCAGTTGCTGAGCACCGTCTGGGAGGAAGCTCCTATTTGACCACCAGTTTTTTTCCTTAATGCTCTCCATTATAATCTTTTTATTTCATTAATTTCTGTTTTATCTTTATTATTTCATGTACTATTAGTTTAGATTTACTTAATTACTGATTTCTACACCAGTCCGCCTTGCAAAATTCCTCCTCTTCTGGACACTTTACTCTTTCCCAAGATACTCCCTTTGAATGTTCTTTTAGTCACGGTCTACAGCTGGTAAATTTTCTCAATATTTTTTGTCTGAAAACAGCTTTATTTCATTTTCATTCTTAGACTGACAGTATAGTTCAGTGGTTCACAAAGTGATGTCCTTAATCTGGCAGCATCAGCATCAAGTGAGAATTTACTATAAATGCAAACCTGTGCCCCACTCCAGACCCACTGACTCTGAAATCCTCAGGTGGGGACAACGAGCTGTGTTGAAATTAGTGCTCCAGGGGATTCTGATGCACATTAAAGCTTGAGAACCACTGGTTCAGCTGGTGAACAATCAAAGGTCCACAGTTATTTTCCGTCGGCACCCTGAACATGTGGATCGATTCCATTGTCTATTGGCTCCAAGTGTTGCAAGCGAGCTCTGTACTAGCTGGGTGATCCTCACGTTGTCTAAGTAACGTCTTTCCGCTGTGGCTGCTTTTAAGACCTTCTCATGGTCTGTCTTCCCAAGTTTCATTACAATGCATCTACATGTTGTTTTCATTTTATTTGTCCTGCTTGGGATTGTTGTTGTTTGATTATGAGAACTCATGTTTTTCATTAATCCTGGATTATTTTCAGGTATAAATTATCCAAATGTTGCCTCTCACTCACTCTAGTTTCTTTCGACCTCTGACTCAACAAATCTTAGACCTTATTTTACCACCTATGATTTTTAATCTCTCTCACGCTTTCCTTCTCTCTTAGGACTACACTCTAGATAATGTCTTCGAATCTTTCCTCTAGTTCACTCCTCTCTTCTTCAGCCGAGTCTAATCTACAATTTAAACACCATCTTTTGAGGTTTTTTTTCCCTTACATTGAGTTGTTTGGTTCTTTTGTAAAGATGCTCTAATCTTTTTTTGATAGTATATTATCACTGTTAATGACTTCAATTCCCTGTCTTATTTCCTTATATACTTCAAACTGACTTATTTTACAAGTCATAATTATGATGATTTCGGTATCATAAGTCATGGGCACATGTGTTCGTTTTTTTTTGCTTTCATGACTGATCCTTTGTTTCCTTGTACAGTGTGAAATTTCCATGTGTGTTCTGTAATTCAGAATTGCAAGCTCATGTTTATTTACCTGTGCGAATCAGGAGGCCTGGGTTAACAGCATTTCACACCATAGATGATTCTTTTTGCTTTTGCTTTTACAAGCTCCAAGGAAGCTCTTAAACCAAGAGTATCTAAGCTATTTTTTCAGTTAAGAATTTCTTAGAATATGCAGATGTTGTGCTTTCAAACCTTAAACTCATGGGAAGGTGCGCCTATAGTTATGAATTATTGGTGGGAATTCTCACATCCCTCTGAGCCATGGCTGAGGCAGACAAGTTTCCTTGGAGTCTTATTCCTGGGTGGTAAAAAAAATTTTTTTTTCCTAGTCCATCCTTTCACTGAGAGATAACCCTTTGAATACTGTGAGAGAAGGGTTAACACACTCTTTCTCCTTTCCTGTGTACATATTTGACCTTGGGATAACTTCCTAGCTCTGTTTAATGAAAACCCAATATAGGTGAAATGCCAGCTGTGTTTCTAGGCAACGGTGTTTATAAGCAGTCCACTGAAACTGGGTATCTCCCTCAGGATAACCTGGAAGCTATGCCTATGAAACTGTTATATGAGATACTGGTTCCCTTTGGGGACAAAGGATTTCTCATTAAACTGTCCCTACACCCACCTATGAGAACTTATTCTCTCACACCTAAGCTGTCAGCTAGACAGCCAAGGAAGACGAGCTCCAGGACCGCTGCAAGGGCTCCCATGAAAGAGAAACACCTGACACTGCCCTGTTATTATCCTATATTTCTGTAAACAATTCCAGTGACAAATGTAATATACTGTCATATAAGTATCTCTGGCTGAGTCTAAGAAGACTCCTTACTGAATCTTTCAAGAGTCTTGGCTTAGAGCAGAGGCACGGCGGGAAGGGTAAGGAAAAGTTGTTTTTAACACTCCATTTTGTACAAGTCCAAGAAGTCAACTCCTCTCTCCCACAATGACCTTAAAACCCAAGTCTCTACATAGTGAAGATCACAGAAAACCTCAAATGTAGCTGCAGTGTGACAGTTAATTTACAATTTGGCCTCGTCTGTACAAGTTCCCGTTACTTTTCTGAGAGCTAAGCTATACATTCAGAAAGATATTTTTTCTTTTTTATCCAGCATTTCTAGGTGTTTTGGGTGGGAGGGGTTGTCCTGGAAATGTAGTCTATCACACTGCCAGAAAAGTAAATCTCTGAGAATTCTCTATCTGTTATGGTTATAATTATTTCTGTCTGGGATGGGGGCAGAGTATAAGTCAAGTGAGTAAGGCTCAAGCCTTCCTATCACATATAAGCTCTAAAAAGTAAAAAAAAAAGAATAAGCCAAACATTTTTTAATGTGAATTTTACTCCTGCCTGTTGACACTTCTTTTGTCCTCCTCTTTGGAAAGATAAAATGATCTTTTTATTCAATCATATGTATTTATTAAGTTTTCCATTTTATAAGAATGTTAATCTTATACTCGGCATTGATTCAAAACACATGGTTCCACACATATACAACAACATAGTACAACCACACTCCAGGACTCTAAGAAACATAAGTTAACTTCTTTGATATTTAACATGTATTAAAACCTCAGGTGAGACAAACAATATTTATTACAGAATCTAGCTGAAAAGACAGCAATTCACCAATCCCTCTACGGTCCTCATCTTATGCATAGGCATCACTCTTAAAACTTTCCAAATGACAGATGCCCAGATCCCACTCTCCAAATTAAAGAAATCAAAATCTCAGGGAGGGACCCTGACGTGTTCATTTTCAGAAAGCTCCACAGATGCTTCTTTTTAATGGGCAACCAGAATGGAGAGCTATCATCTTAGATACTTGAAAATCTATCCCCGGATTAAATCTGAATAATGACTATGTACATGTTACATACTTACAACAAAAGCAGACAATATATACAGTTACACATAACACACCCACATCACAACTGGTTTTGGTGAATCATAGGATGTCACATTATAGGCCTGCATTGAGGGCACCTTAAAAAAAACACCCTATGAAATCCACTGCCATATTCAGTATGGATTCAGTAGGGATGTTAATTAAGAAGTTAACAATTAAGTTATCCAGTGTCTCCTTATGAGAAATCAAAGGAGAATTTTTGAAGCCTCAGAACTAGTTGTACTTTCACAGAGAAAGTGATTTATTTTTCTGTTTTAGACATCATGAATCATGTAACTACTCCTATCCTCTCCTGTACTTTGGCTCCTAAAACAAAGTTCAAACTCCACTTTGTGGCCCAGGGCTAGTCCATCTCCAGGGTCTCATGACACACATTTTGTGGAGTAACCCCATTCCTTTTTCCATTTCTCGTCTTTCCTTTTCCTATTCTTCCTTCATTTAAAAAAAAATGCTGTATCTCACTATACATCATGGCCTTCTGTACCTTTCCTTAAAACTTTCTGGAATAAATTGGGATACATATAAAAAATAAATATAACTGAAATGATTTCATTATATGCTTAAAAACAGAGTGAATGTCGAAGCTGTACAAATACTGTGACAGATCAGAAAGGGAAGTACATAGATAATCACAATCTCAGCAGGGGAATTTAAATGTATTAAAACGCTGCTGAAAATTATAGTAGCAGTGGTGTAAAGGGTCAATTCAATTTCTAGAGGTAAAAATAAGCATGTTGCAGTTAAAATTAAGACATAAAAAACAAATGCATCCACTGTAAATGAACAAACATCCTTGAGTATTTACCATAAAGATTATAAGGTATAAGAAAACATTATTTATGCCCAAACTATTTCTTTAGTGTATAACATAAAAGCCAAATTAAATCATATAGCAAAGGAAAAATTAGATTTTCTATAAATAGCCTGATAGAAATTTTTGTATATGGTCCTTGAAAAGCAGCATATACTCATTTTTATTTTAGTTATTAGAATATCAGAGCTAAACATACCTGGCCATGTAGCTCTCAGTATATGTTTTTCTTTTGCTTGCAAGCATACTTGAGGCAGGATTTCTAGCCAAACTAGGTGGTGTGGAATTTCGAGGTTTGATGTTAGCTCTAGAAGAGAGAAGGAGATGGCATAATGAAAAACCTACTGAATAGTAAGCATTTCTTTCTCGAATTGCTTATTTACATGATTAGAAAAATAATTAGGTACATATATACAATGGAATATTACTCAGCCATAAAAAGGAATGTAATTGGGTCATGTGAAGGATGTGGATGGGCCTAGAGTCTGTCATACAGAGTGAAGTAAGCCAGAAAGAGAAATACTGTACATTAACACATATATGTGGAATCCAGAAAAATGGTACAGATGAACTTATACGTAGGGCAGGAATGGAGACGCAGAAGTAGAGAATGGACATGTGGACACAGGGGGCAGGGGAGGGTGGGACGAACTGGGAGATTAGGTTTGACATAAATATACTACCATGTGTAAAACAGAGAGCTAGTGGGAACCTGCTGCACAGGGAGTTCAGCTCGGTGCTCTGTGATGACCTAGATGGGGGAGGCTGGAGGGGGTGGTAGGAGGCAGGTCCAAGAGGGAGGGGACATAGGTATACATATAGCTGATTCACTTCATTGTACAGCAGAAACTAACACAACATTGTAAAGCAATTATACTCCAATAAAAAATAATAATAATTAGAAGCTGTAGAGAGGTAAATTCAAAAGATTAAAATCCAAATGATTATTTCAAAACTGAAATCCTTAATACTAAGGATAAACCAAAGCATTCTGCATTTACTAACATTATCTTGATGGTACATAAAATCATTTGACATATGTATATATTCTTTAGATGAAATTTATAAGTTAATCATTCTAAAAGGTTTCAAATTTTTAAAAGTTGAAATCTACAGTTCCCTCAAAATAGAGATGTGTTTTGTTAAGCGCCTATGAATAACTGTTAAATAATAATGTTAAAAGCGTATGAGGTGTGGTTAAAAAAATCAGCTAACCATTTTAAAAGGATAATATTCTATTTACGAAAGTCTGTTGTTGGAAAGAGCAACTAAAATAAGTGGGTTAATATAAAGATTTAATTTCACCAACTATACACCCTGGGCTACCTGTTACCAGTAAAGAAGAAGTTGTGGTTGGATCATAACTGAATTCCCTTTCTGAAACTGTCAGAATCAAAGAAAGCTTGTTCTGAACAACTCTCTGGTAGTGGCAACCTCTCTGAGTCCAAGTTCCCTCATTTATAAAATATGACCATCATCGCTTATCTTACAGAAAGTTAGATATATAAATTGTAATTTTTATAAACATTTAGCATAGTTGATGGTGGTAATACTACTATTACTACTATGGCTATTGCCACTACAAATTAACATTTATATAACAGTGCTTACTACGTTTGGTATAGCTACTTTTCTAATTGCCTTCATATAAAACTCACTTAATCTTCAAAATAATCCTATGAAGTAGGAAGGATTAATAATTCCATTTTACAAAGGAGGCAACTGAGGCAAAGAGTAATTTACCCAAGGTGACAGACACAGTCAGTATGTTGCAGAACCAGGGGTAAGATGTTCAATACAGTGTTAATTCCCTCCCACTCTTTAGAAATTTAGTCAAATCTTTTCATTTCAGAGACAAGCAATGTTGTGTTATATGATCAAGTAGGATACTTTAAAAAATGCCTTTACATTGGAAGTTCTCAAACTGGCTGAAATTCTTCCTTTTCTACTTATACAGCAAAGTTGGAGAGAGTCTCCCAAAATTTTAAAGGGCTATCTCCAAAATACATGCAGGAAATAACAACATCTACTATTTTTCAAATGCCCATTACATGCCAAATATGATAGCAGGTACTATACATACTTTGCTTCTTTAATCTTCACAAAAATCTCAGAAGATATTATTCCCATTTTAAAGTCGAAGAAACTCATATTCAGAGATTAAGTGAAGTGCAAAGCTATTACATGGCCAGAGTGTTTCAACTTGAATTTAGGTGGGTCTTATTAAAAATCTTATATTCAATATGCAAGCCCATCCATGAGGTGTATTCTACTCTACTTTTATACAGCCTCTCTAGGGATGTTGTAGAACTATCACATGCCTTTTTAGGAACTCAATCTCTGAAAATTCATTGCCAAAGGATGGCAATTCCTCCAAGTAATAAGAGTTATAAGAGAATCAGGAAGGACACATTTCTTTTTTTGGGGGGGCTCTAGAATAAAGTCTTGTTAGAAATCCTATCACCTTCATATAATATGTATATGAGATATATAGATAATGCAAACAAACCCATGCATATACACACACAACTTCATTATCAATAGCTATTCAAATAATTAGAAAATTTTAAAAATTAAAGAAAAATATAAGGTTATCAACTACAGCTGCCACTATTCAATGCCAATCGTGTACTTTTAGTAATATCTATGAAGTAGAATCGGAATGTTGAGAACCATTCTTAAGAGACTGGAGAACTAGAACCATTTTGAGCAGTACTTAAAACACGTTGCCCCAGTCTCACATGGTCAACACGTTTTTCTTCCTGGCCAGAGTCTGAAAAGTGCTACCCATATTATGTATCTATAGTCTGCCTGCTGTAGTTCAAGCAATAACAAAGAAGGTTTAATTTTGGAACTGCACTTAATCTACCTCACTGCTAATCACTGTTTCTTTGAGATCTGCTTCAGAGGGTACAGAGAGTTGGAGTACAAAGAAAAAGGCTCAGGGCACAAATTTTTCCTTCTAGGATTTATCACCAACTACTTAAAAATAACACATGACGGCTGCTAATGCATCAAAGACTTTTCCCATCTTTGTTTTATTGTATATCTAGTTAAATTTATTATAATCTAGTGTTAAGAGAATGTTGTAGCGGGCCTTGGTTTAAAATTTAACTAAGCAAACTCTATTTAACAACATATTTTTCAATGTTAATAAGTAGTTTAACTTATGAGACCCTAAGTTCATCATTTTAAGTTGAGAGGGCTAGACTTGGTTTGGGGGCCCAAACTAGTAAACCTTGAAGGCCTGTGCAGGAGAGCTCCAAGACTGCCACTGCCACTCTTGCCTCACTCAGTCTGCTAGGCCAGTACACACAGGGGAGTGTGCTTGGCAGTGTCATAACCTTTTCCCTGTTTTATGTGGAATTTGTAACCATCTAACAAAAAGACTGAGGATCCTGGATTGAATGTTTTCTAAGATTTCTTTTTTCTCCAGCTTTTTTATAATAATTTATCGTCTGCTTAACTAAAAGATAATCTAACAGTGTTACATATGATGTAATATTCCCCGTATTCTTCTTTTAAAAATGTTACTCCTAAAAAAGAGCTTCATAAAAATAACAATTATTGAAGGTGACTCTTATTTCAACCCTCTAAAAATTAAAATTTAATGGAATAAAATGAAAGCTCTAAAATCAGATTTAGGACAATAGAAATGTTCATCAAAAATCAAAGTGTGATAAATCCTAGAAGAGTATTTAGTACTTCTTGGCTTAAAAATGATTAAAATAAAAAAAATTTAAGTATAGGAATGTACAAATTTACAGTATTCCATTATATAAAGCCTTTAAGGAAATATCTGAAAAAGATTAATCAAACTGAGTTACAAATACTTACTTGTAAATGGGTAATAACTCATGTCTTTTGATGGCACTGTCTGATTTTGTATCACTGTCATGCAACCTTTGCACATGTCTTCCAGTTCGAAGTGGAGGGCCTAACTTGTCCATCTTACTATTAAAATATATAAAGGTGTACCCATAAGGAGAATGCTACTGTTTGTTTCTTTATATTAAAAAAAAATTTTTTTAAGACATTATTCTGGTTCATCAGAAATCCAACCCCCAAGCTCTTAATTATCTGCCAGGGTAAGGACTAACGTCAAAAAAGAATCCTCAGATAGTTCATACAATGTCCATTATTAGATATGAATATTCTGACTATGCAGGCCACCCTGCCAGTTTTGATAAATATCCTAACAAATCCCACACTAATTATACACAGCAGGGCAATGGAATCAATAAAAAAAACTTTAGAAGGATTTGTTTCAAAGAAAATTTGTGAAGCCAGAGATGAACTGAAAGTTGTTAGTCTGGTAAATAAAGACAGATTTGACGTTTGTTCTTGTGGAGCTCACAAATAATCTAATTTTCCCCCTCCTTGAATCATAGAACCTTTCTCTGTTTTCTTCTTTATTATTTTATTTTATGATTTCCCCTACCTTTAAAAATTCCAAATATAAAATAATGAATCAAATAATGTATTTTTATCTTTATCCCTATCTGACTTTCTAACAAAGAATGACTATTTCTAAAATTTATCCAGAGAAATGTAAAACATGATCCTATGAAAATGGGGATGGCAATTCTAAAAATCACATGTAAAAATGTTAAGTGGCCATGCCATCTGAAGCTTACTAATTTTTTTTTTTAACCAAAAGTATAAAGGATTTCCGGCTAGTGAATAACAGAAAAACTACAGGTTTGCAAAGAACTCATTGTTTTACATCAAACAAATTCTATTATCACCAACCAATATCCATTCATAGTAGGGAGCAGGGAAAATTAAATTGGGAAACTAGAACTGTCTTAAATGACTACTGAATGACACATCACTGCTTGATAACTTAAAAAGTATCGGGCTTCCCTGGTGGCGCAGTGGTTGAGAGTCTGCCTGCCGATGCAGGGCACACGGGTTCGTGCCCCGGTCCAGGAAGATGCCCCATGCCGTGGAGCGGCTAGGCCCGTGAGCCATGGCCGCTGGGCGTGCGCGTCCGGAGCCTGTGCTCCGCAACGGGAGAGGCCACAACAGTGAGAGGCCCGCGTACCGCAAAAAAAAAAAAAAAAAAAAAAAGTATAGTTTTTTTAAAGGGATTTTTTTTTTTTAAACTCATTTAAACCCTGAACACCTACTATGTATCAGGCACTGTGCTAAATTCTGAGGATATTGTGGCAAATAAGACAGACCTGATGCTTTGTTCTTACTAAGGAGTTTAGTGTCTAAAAAGAATTTGTTCATTCCTCTAGATAATAAGGGTCTCTAAGGAAGGACACATTTTATCCACTTTCTGTTCCTTCAGTATCCTATACATAGAAGGCATTTTGATGTAAAAGGTGATATTAATATTTTGCTGGTGGTGATACTTAAATTAGGTGTTTACATCATACTCCCAAAAACATTTTAAAGGATTTTTTAGATGCCTCCATTAAATATATGTATATGTATCAAATTTTCTGAAATTTCCGAGACATTAGTCTCAGAACATTAATTCTGAGACTCATGTCTCAGAATATTAATTTTATGGGCTTTATTTGTGAGAGATTACTGGAAAATTCACCTATTTCGAATTTTAATTAAGAAATCAGATTTCTCTTTAAATTACTTAATAACAATCAAAACATTATTGTTCCAAACAGTGTTTATCTCACAAAAGGCATCTGTGGATTTGGAAAAAGAAATAAAAGCTCTTACTTTCTACCTCAGAAAAAAGTTATTGCAATTAAAATTTAAAAATTTAGAAACATTTTAAAAATGGATTCCTCTAACATGATAAGAACTATTAAAATCTTATGTACGATAAAACAAAGGAGATGAGTGAAATCTAATAAAAATCTAAAGGTAATTATCTAGTGGGAATATTACATATTTTCCATATATGAAAAAACTGCTAGTATTTTTCAGATTTTAAAAACGTAATTAAAAGGCAGTTCCAATGATGATTTTACCATACCACATACCTGTGTTATGAAATTCAACTCAATTGATATATCTACCTATGTATATGTATGTGTGTGTTCAAATGTTACTTAGGCTAAATGTTAGCATATGTTGTATTAAGCTCAAATCACTTGAACTTATGTTCCAGTAAAATCTGCTACTGTTATGTTATTATCAAGGTCTAACCGTACAAAAATAAAATTTAAAAATTTCATAATGTAATCAAGATTATATAATACATAAATTTATACATAATGTATTTTCTATAATTTTTAATAAATATAATTTTATATAAATGAATTTATATATTTAAGTGTTTTTACATATAAATTTTGCTTACATATATATTTTAAATACCATGAAATAATAGTCAATGTTGGGGTAATTAAATACATTTTAAAATTATCCTGGGACCTAATTAAACTTAAAGGCTTTTGCACAGCAAAAGAAACCATTAACAAAACAAAAAGACAAGCAACTGAATGGCAGAAAGTATTTGCAAGTAATACGACCATTAAGGGGTTAATATCCAAAATATAAACAGCTCATACAACTCAACATTAAAAAAAATAAACAAAAGACCTGAATAGACATTTTTCCAAAGACACCTACAGATGGCCAACAGGCACATGAAAAGATGCTCATCATTGTTAATCATCAGAGAAATGCAAATCAAAACCACAATGAGCTATCAAAACTTACACCTGTCAGAAAGGCTACCATCAAAACGACCGCAAACAACAAACGTTGGTGAGGATGTGGAGAAAAGGGAGCCCTTGTACACTATTGGTGAAAATGTCAACTGGTGCAGCTATTGTGGAAAACGGTAAGGGGGTTTCTCAAAAAACTAAAAATAGAAATACCATATGGCCCAGTAATTCCACTCCTGGGTACAGATCAAAAAAAACCACTAATTCAAAAGGATACATGCACCCAATGTTCATAGTGCCATTACTTACAATTGCCAAGATATGGAAGCAACCTAAGTGTCCATCAACAGATGAATGGATAAAGAAGATGTGATATATACATATATATGCACATACATACACACACATATGTAATGAATACACACACACACACACACACACACACCCCGGAATACTATACAGCCTTAAAAAGAAATGAAATTTTGCCATTTGCAACAATATGGATGGACTTGGAGGGTATTATTATGCTAAGTGAACATAAGTCAGAGAGAGAAAGACAAATACTGTATGGTATCACTTATATGTGGAATCTAAAAAATAAAATAAAATAGTGAATATAACATAAAAGAAACAGACTCACAGATATAGAGAACAAGCTAGTGGTTACCAGTGCGGAGACGGAAGGAGGGAGGGAGAGTTTGGGGCAAGAGACTAAGAGGTTCCAACTACCATGTATAAAATAAACAGGCTACAAGGATATACTGAACAACACAAGGAATATAGCCAATATTTTATAAGAACTATAAATGGATTATAACCTTAAAAATTGTGAATCACTATGTTGTACACCTGAAACATATAATATTGTACATCAACTATACTTCAATAAAAAATTTAAAAGGTAAAATTATCAGTTTATGAAAGAAGACCTTTCAAATACTTAAATGGTTCCCTAAACTGACTCGGATCCAGGCCATTTACCATCTTCATATTTATTTCAGTGAACAAGAACACTTCTTTGCTCATGTCTCCTTTTCTATTAAACCCCTTCTTTTCTGTCCCTATACCTTCAGTAGCACTAAAGATAAGTCAAAGCAGGAGCAAGATAAAGGGATATTTGAAAAGAAACTGAAATCTTTGCAAAAGTAGTGACATATTTTCAAAAGCAATTTAAAGTTTTAAACCCAACTGATTGCTCTTTGGTCAAAGTTCCTTCCTTCTCTATGTCTTTCTTGGTCTTGCACACCATCAGTAACTGACTTAAGGAAGTGAATAAAACAAGTAAAAGAACCAGGAGTTCTCTATTACATGTTTGGCCTGCCCTCAGGGGCCTTAGATGTTTCAAGTTATGAAAAAAAAAATCACCTTTGTTGATTTTAATATTGAACTTATACATCTATCTACATCAGGGGTTACTGTGTTAATAAATTTTGAAAAAGTACAATGAGAAATCTACTTTATAATGTATTTTTACATTATTTACAAAGTTTGAGAAATTTCAATTTGATAGTAATAATTATGGACTATCAATATCAATGTTTTTAGAGTGCCTCTATGCTATTTTTCTTTTAAAGGGTCCAATTCAGTAATGACAGTGATACACCCAAGGTCTGAAAGAAATTAAGGCAGGAATAAACAAATCCATTCAGCAGTAAAAGAAGTCTTGCTACTGCTAAGGAAAAAAAAAGGAAGGTATTTTGAAGCCAAGCAAGCACACCTACATAGGGTAAATTTGGTGCAGAATAAGCAATTCTACACATAACATAGAATCCCATACGAAATTCAAGGATATGTCCTGAAATTGGCACCTAGATTTGGTCAGAATCAACATGAAAGTATTTTTAATCCCTTATTGTTCTTTCAATTCAACCACAGAAATGTGTTTGAATGGATTAATAAAAGGTTTTTTTTAAAAAACCCTTTGGTTCATGGGAACACTAATCTTTGGCCTAACTTCCTAGATATTCCACATGACTTAAAAACAGTTCCATCCTTGGGAATAAATGAAGAATCCTTAAAACCCATACCTTCAAATTATAAATATCTAATTCCTATGACAACTCGCTCATTCAGAAAAAAAGGGAGTGGCAAACTTTTCCTGTAAAAACCCAGACAGTAAATATTTTAGGCTTTGTGAGCCACACCATCTCTGTCACACTCAACTTTGTCACTGTAGCATGAATGCAGCCACAGACAATATATAAACAATTAGGTGTGGCAATGTTCCAATAAAAACAATTGTTGGGGGCTTCCCTGGTGGCGCAGTGGTTGAGAGTCCGCCTGCCGATGCAGGGGAGACGGTTCGTGCCTCGGTCCGGGAAGATCCCACATGCCGCGGAGCCGCTAGGCCCGTGAGCCATGGCCGCTGAGCCTGCGCGTCTGGAGCCTTTGCTCCGCAACGGGAGAGGCCACAACAGTGAGAGGCCCGCGTACCGCAAAAAAATAAAAATAAAAAACAAGTACAAAAATATCACCTGTTCTAAAATATCAAAATTCCATACATGAAAGCATGCCAGTATTTTAAGATTTTGAAAATCTAAATGAAAGGCAGATTTCAATGATGATCTTTAAAATTTTACTATAAAGTTATGATAAATATCACTAGATTATCCTGTATTCCTAGACAAAAACACAACTTTTTGTCAAGCTAATACATTTCCATAGATGATAAACTCTTCAATTTGACCTAGACTTTTTAAAAGGACTATCTCTAGCTGCATGTAACTGCTATGATATCATTAGTATATCTAGAAAGGAACAATACTTTGGCAGGCTTTCCAAATACTCATAGCTGAATGAGCATTTTAAAAAATATTTGGCAACAGTATCAATCTATTTCTAATGAGACAAACTTTAACCTAGGGAAGGTCCTTGTTTATTGTTGATACCATTAGAATGAACCCTTAGAAAATAAGCCACTCAGTCCTGTACGACTGTAACAAAGCAGAAGAGATAAAATTTAAAAAAATGATGTCTGAAATAATTTGGGGAAAAAATTTATCAAGTGGTATTTTGTATCTTTGTAGACATCTATAGCTCTGATACTTTGAGGCACTCAAAGTTTTGAAATCTGTCATAAAATTAATGACAAATTAATTTTAATCCTAAACTCATCAATCCTATACAGATAATGTAGTATCTCAATTCCATGGCAAAGTGAGCTTCCCTAGTCCAACAGCCTAAATCATTGTTATCCACAAAAGAAGCCAAACTCTGAAATTCTAGGTTGTGGCATTTCTAGATCAATAATAAAAGAGAGAGAAATTCAGAAAAATCTAAATAATGGTCCACACAAACCACACACATCAAAAGATTGGCTTATAAGAAAAGCCTGCTTCCACTCATACAAAAATATACTTAAAAACTAGACATTTGGGCTTCCCTGGTGGCACAGTGGTTGAGAGTCCGCCTGCCGATGCAGGGGACACGGGTTCGTGCCCTGGTCTGGGAAGATCCCACATGCCGCGGAGCCGCTAGGCCCGTGAGCCATGGCCGCTGAGCCTGTGCTCCGCAACGGGAGAGGCCACAACAGTGAGAGGCCCGTGTACCACAAAAAACAAACAAAAAAACTAGACATTTATTTCTCACTTTTGTTAATATAAAGTATGAGAAACTAATTTTTTTTTTATTAAAAAGTGCTCATTACATGCATTCTGTTTCTCTAGTTTTACCATATCTATTACATTATATCTCAAAGTAAACTCCTATTTTTCAGAGTAACTGAACAGAAGTAAATATCTGAAATTTGATACTTTAGCTATTGAAAATTATCAGCTGAAGTATTCATTTAAGCTAGTAATTAACCATTAACAAAACACAATTCTCAAGGAATGACTATGTAAACTCTGATACAATTCAAGCATGGCAATATTTATTTAAAAGCTCTGTGTTTCATCATACATCTAAAATCTCTAGGAGTAAAGAAAATCATCTTTTAGCTAAGAAAAAAATTTTCTATCAGGGGTATGTTTTTCTTAAATAAAAATTCTGTTTAAATCAGTCAACCCACAGGTTGTCTAGCATTATCAAACATATGAGAATTTTTCCAAGTAAAAAGATAATTTTTTATGTGGTATTACTCCAATATATACTAAACATTACAGACCACTGATATGTATGATTAAAGCTGACCACAATAAAGATTATATATACCAGGCTCTAAATAATCAAGCCACTAAAACGACTCATTTTACTAATCTCAGAAGGGTGCTCAACTGCTTGAACATCACAGCTAGTCAGATGTCTTAATTCTATCTTTACTCAATCCTGAATTATCTGTGTCAATAAAAATGATTATTATCATATAAACCTCTGTAATTTTCTTACCACTACCAGACCATGACTCTGTGATGGGTCAAAAAATTGACAAATGAGGAATTTACTGATTCACTATTTTTTTCATATATTCACCAAGAATTTGTGTGACTATATGCCAAGCATTATACTATTTACATTTTGTAGTTATATCTGTAAGCAAAGCAGACACAGGGCTTTGCTATCACAGAGCTTATAATCTAGTAAGGGCAAGAGACAAATCATTACCTCAATAATCTAAAAAACATAACCAGCTGTGCCACTAAATAGTCATGAAGGATTCTATTCAATATAGTAATACAGTAATGTTCCAGTTAATACAGTAATATATTGATCAGAAGCACACATCACCACTCTCCTTCCAGTAGTTGGAAACAATGCCTTTAACACATAAGGATCATATATAAAATTGGGATTTAAACTGTTATGTTTGACAGTTTAATATAATATGGGACCACCAAAAATTTTAAATCTTTATAGCACTGTAGCAGCACATAACTTATAAAATTCTTGTGCCTAAAGCCTTTGCTAGTTAGTAAAAAATTTTCTCCTAAAGATAAATAAATGTTGGTCAGATTTTCTTAGATCATCTGTCAAGGTGTAAGCAGTCACAGAAAGTTGTCAGAGCGAGATAGAGAAGAGATATGCACAAAGTCATATAGGTATTTAGGGGCAAAGTAGGATCTAGAAGCCTAGCTTTCTAATCCAAAGTCAGTAACCCTTTTCATCTTACCAGCCAGCTTCACATGTCCTCTTTTAAAAACAGTGTCAGTACAACTTAATAGTGTCAACTGATAAAATTACCAGTATGATAGGAAAGGTACTAAAAAACTACCAGCCTTTAATTCATAATCAACTAAATGAAACTACTGTTTGTAAAGTTAAAACATATTGCTATGTCTATACTTCAGTTAAATATCTAGTGGGCCAACTCAGCAGAGAAGCAACACAAACAAAAAAAAATCGATGAGTTTTTTTTAGCACTGGAAGATGAGAACTTTTTAACTTTTCAACCACCTGTTCTACTGATAACCTGTCTCTTTCTTAAGGATAGCCTGTCTCTTCTTTTTGGAAGCACAGCAAAGAGGAAAGACATTTAACTAATCAGATCTCGTTCTTTTTCTACAATAATTACATTAAACTCTTTTTAGGTCTTACACTTTCTATGTAGTCCAAATTAGGAAACAAAAGGCAGTTAGTCTCTATGGATAGATACCATCATATATATTCCCTACATAAAAACCAAAGAGAGAAACTAGATCTGAAAATAAGGTATGCTATGTTTCCTAAATCAACTTTATCAGTATGTGTAAAGATAAAGAATAAGGCCACATTCTAATAATCATATGGCAATGCCTTAATTTTCTAGTTTATCAAAATGGAAAGTGAGTTTCTACTGGAATAGAAAGACTTCTATTAAAAACTCTAGTGTTATCAACAAATTTTCCCAGATTAAAATAATTGTTGAAAGCTTAATTATGCTACTTTATTAAAAGCCATGTATATAAAACCATAGAAAGACAAAAAGTATTTTAAAATTATTAAATTTTTATAGCTTCTATCAAAGTATACATGGAGTTTGTATCCCACATACTTCTCCTATAATAGCAGGATCATCTTTTTAAAATTTATATATATTTTATGATTGTATAATATCCTTTTGAAGATTTTCACAATTTGCTATTCAAACAAAGCTAGACATTTAGGTGATTTTATTTTTTTTACTTTATAGTAAAAACATGAAAAGAGACCAATGTTTACTGCCAAAGAGACTCCAATTTGTATCCTGCTTCCAACTCTTAACAGCTGTGTAGCTTTGAGTGAATCACTCTGCTTCTCTGATCCTCTCATCCTATGGCAGTGGGTAGTTTTAATAAAAATAATGTAAAACGTCTAGCACAGTGCCTGATACGTGCTTAAAAAATAATGATTATAAAAATCTACCATATTTTAAGTGATTTCCTTAGACTAGATTCCCAGAAATAAAATTATTCAATCGAAGATATGAATGTTTTTAAGACTCTTGATAAATGCCAGCAGATTTTCTTCCTAACTGGTTATACTAAGTTAGATTCTCAATAGCAGTGTCTCTGATCCTGATGAGCAATATGTTAAAAGACAAACTTAGAAATTAAGATTAATGAAAAAGCCAATTACCTAAACAAAATAAAACCTTAGTTTCGTGTGTGTATGTATATATGTATGTATCACTAATAAATTAAATTCAATGTAGACTTACCCTACATGAGGGACTGCTATCCCTTTATGGGAGGGAGACAAGGTCTGAAGTTTGCTTCCCAAAGAGCTGCTAACTGAAGACACTTTACCTGAAGGAACACCTTATAATAAAAAAGGTATTAGTTTTAACGACAGTCTGAAAAACAAAAATCACATAAAACAGAGCATCTGACAAGGAAAACGGTGCTTTAGTGGCAATAAATCTTTGTGGCAAAAGAACAAAATGAGTTATCAAATAAGAAAAAAAAAAATTGAATAAAATTTCCAGGGAACAACATACACATCCTTCATTTATAATTTCTGTATTTCTTTCTTACAATTTATATACAAATAAAGATACACTTCAGTAATCAATATTTTCTTCAAATCATTAAATATTTGTCTATTAAGGATAACTGTCAAGTTCAGAGGGGGAAAGGTAGAAATGAGGGGAAAAATACTGTGGTCAAAGAATCAAGAAAAGAACTTGGTTGACTATTCTCAAGAGATGATATATCACTACAACACGGAGGGTAGACATATAGCTGAAAAAAAAAAAAGAACTATAAAATATCTAAAGTAGAAGCTACTGAAAGTTACTTTATTTCTAAACCAAAATAATTACTTATCCTCCACATCTCATCCTAATTATAAATTTTGAATAATCCATAACAGAATACTATATTCATTTCCTTTTGTACCAACACTGTTAAAAGAAAAAAAAAAATCAAGTTATTTTATGGATCTCATTACCTACAACAGTTTTGCTAGTGCCACTTGGCTGTGGTAATCGTGAAGATCCTGATGAGGTGGCTCCAGGAGAATTGGACTTTTTAAGTGCAGGAGGCTTATACTAAAATAATGAAAATAAAATATTTGATCATCATCACTCTTTGATTATGGATTGTAAACCAGTATTTCAAAAGCATACATTACCTTAAATGAGCAATCTTTTTATTAGTTCCTGAATTATCCAAATTTAGAAAGTGTAGGTTAAAATATATCACCTCACAGAGAGGTTTCCCAAAATATGTTTCTTCTCAAAACTGGAGTACTAAAAGTTTGGCTCAGATGTTGTACTGCTAAAATAAACTAAGAGCAACTTTTCCCCATTCAAAGAAAACAAAATGGATGAAATGGAAAAAAAATTTCCTCAATGTTAAGATTTTTTTTTTTTTTTTTGCGATACGCAGGCCTTTCACTGCTGTGGCCTCTCTCGTTGCAGAGCACAGGCTCCAGACGCGCAGGCTCAGCGGCCATGGCTCACGGGCCCAGCCGCTCCGCGGCATGTGGGATCTTCCCAGACTGGGGCACGAACCCGTGTCCCATGCATCAGCAGGCAGACTCCCAACTACTGTGCCACCAGGGAAGCCCTCAATGTTAAGATTTTAAATGCCAACCATAATAACAGAAAAACTTCGAAATGCCCAATGATGCTCACTCAGTGGTGTAGCTTTAAAGGTCAAGATTCTTACATGCTCCTGGGTATGGTTTTATATTTCATATATATAATCCAGTCATATTTCTTACTGATAAAAATTCATAAGAGTACCTATCAGTCTGAACAAGTTTTACAATAGCTGCTTAATGGATTATTGCCCCAATGTGGAGAGAAAGAGCTAATTCTGGCTTTATTAACCTCACCAGACCATGTTAGATGAATGGAATGTGGGCTGAGAAAGATAGGGTATTTTAGCTTATCTCGTTTATTCTCATTTTTTCTCTCTTCTCTAGAGATATCACCATTAATTTTATTTTACTGTCTCTTACTTGAGCCAAATTTTGCTCTGTTACTGAATTTAAAAGAATCTTATTGAACACCCACTCCAAGATAAAGAAGTGAATTTGCCCAGGGTTACACCCCAACTTAACAACAAAATAGGAATTAAGACTCACGCCACCTTAGTTCTAGCCCTATACTCCAACTATAAGGTGATTACTGTGGTTGCATGTATGTGTACTTGAGCCCAATGCATTATTTAGATTGCTTTGGACTTAATGAGAAAAATTGTTTTTAAACCTAATTTTCAAAAATCAAATCATATTTACAACCTATAATCAGTATAAAATTTAAGATGTGCTACTAATGAAAACTGCTAAGCACAAATTTTGAACGCAAATATTATCTCTCTTCAAAATTCAGTATCTGACCTTTTGCAAAAACAAATCTTGGTAAAATGGTCCCTCTCTCTCTCTCTCTCTCTCTCTCTCTCTCTCTCACACACACACACACACACACACACACACACACAGACAAGTAACAAGTATAATGCCAGAAACTGCAATTTCTTAAGCACTTGGCAACTAGAAAGCCTTCGATAACTGTCTGTCAAATGAACAAATGACTAGGAGACTTTGGAGATGAGCCATATAAATATACTGTTTCTTTGAAAACCTAAGGGGTATTTCTGGTTAGTGTCAGTCTCTCCTACTAAAATACCAATGCTAATGAAGACATTAGGCAAGATTTTAAAACTAACAATATGGAAAAAAAGACCTAACAAAGATTTGTCAAAATATTAGAGGCATGTCTACTAAAAACAGGGTCAATAAAATTGGATTAAGAAACAGGATTGGTGATCCACTCATACTGTGCTAATTACCAAAAACAGAGCAAAATGATTAGCATTAATAAAAGATACTGGTATAGCATATTACACATTGAGAGGTCAAATTTTAGGCAGGAAGGGCCCTGGCAGCATTATATACCGGTACTAGAAATTTTTATTCACATATTAGGAATTACTATTATTAATTAATGGCTTACAAACAGAAAAAGGCAGAATATTCCTTTCAAAAGGTGCTTTGTTTTTCCCCTCTGTAGAGACCTCCTACTATTTTACTCAATTTTTTGGTCAGATCTGAGATGACCAGAACCTAGCCCAACTTTATCTATCTCCTATAATATTTCCTATTACTTTCAACCAAAACTAGTCACGTTAGTTTCCTTACTGAATCCTCATACTACTCTGAATGCCTCTTGTTTAAAACATATTCATCTGTCTCTCAGTAACTTGCTGTTCCCCTGACCTAGATAATATGACTCCTTCCTTACTGACCTGTATTTTATCTATTCTACAACATCAAGCTGAAATTCTACTGGTAGGCTTTCAGGATGACTCTAGCTAGCAACCATTTTGTATAAATTTACTTTAATGATCAAAAGAACAAACTCTGATTTTATAGTTATACTCAATACATATTTCATTCGTCATATAAGTATTTGTGAGGTGATTATTTCATGTGTTTTTATACAGATCACAAATCTAATAAATTGTGTTAGTAACATATTTATATTTACGAAGACTTTTTATTGAAACTGGAAAAAACTTAAAGAACGTGGAGGACGTTCATTTCTGATAAAATGGTAAAAGGTACTATTTGTACCAACCCTTCAACTAAAAAATTTTAAATGCTCAGGAAAGTATAAAAAATCATTTTAAAAGCACTGAATGTCACATGAGAGGAAAAAGAACTGCCAGGCCAACACCATGTGAGATTGTAACAGGGTCTGGCCATCACATGGATTTGCTTTATGATTATGCATTACTAGATGGTACAGCAAACTAAAGCCAGTAATTTAATTTAATGTGTCTCCAGACTGGTAGATACCTGGAATAAACAAGTACAAATTTTCTCTGAAAAAGGCACTTCACAAGATTAATCCTCGAGAATAACATTTTAAGGGCAACAGCAGAAAATGGTCGATAATAATTACAAACATAATGACATAAGGAACCACAAATGAAAAAAGAAAGCAAGAACATATCCATAAAGGTCACATGATGTAACAATTATCAGACACATAACATAAAAAAATTATGCTTACTACATTCAAAGATATAAAAGACAACTTTGAAAATATCAACAGGGAATTAGAAACTATAGAAAGTAACACAGAAAATTAGAAGAAGAAATTAAAAATAACAGATTACAAATTCAATGGTGGAGAAATGAAGCAGCTGTATAATCCTCCTATAGATAATCTATAATCCTCCTTATAGATACAGATATAATCCTCCTATAGATTTAAAAAAAGGATTTTAAGAGATTGGAAATCATCCAAAAGCAGTCCTTCTGGAAACTGTGTATCTCTGGGTTTAATTTCAGGAAACGAGAAAGAGAAGGGAAGCATAAGGGAAGGGGAAAGGGGAGACAAGAAAAGGAAAATGAATACAGGAAAGCATGACCCATATTCAGCAAAAAAAGTCAACAGAAACTGACTTCAAGTGGGCACAGGTGTGTAAGACTTTGTAATTAAGAATTTCAAAACAGTTATTATAAATATGTTCAAAAAGTAAAGGAACATATACACAAGAATTAAAGGGAAATATGGTAACAGTGAATGAACAATATAGGGAATCTCAACAGAGAAATGAAGGTAAAATATACGCATTTTTTCAGATAACCAAAAACAGAGAATTCATTGCCAGCAGATCTGTACTATTAGAAGGCTAAAGAAACTTATTCAGGCTGAAGGAAAATGACTAAATATGGCAACAAAGATTTATAAAAAGAAATGAAGAGGTCTGGAAATGATAATGTGTGAGTAAATATAAAATGCAGAGTATATACATGTATGCATAAATATATACAGTGTGTGTGCCTATATACGTATAAATATATGTTCACATATTATTTTCTCCTAATTTCTTTAAAAGACAGATTTTAAAGCAGTAAGTATAACACTTATAACAATACGCATCAAGAGTATTGATGGCTTTATAATGTCTACAGAGTTTTACATATATACAACAACAGCACTAAGATTGGTGAGAGGTATATAAACATATCAATAGACAGGGTTAAGTTAAAGATGCATCTTGTTATTCCTAGAGTAACGATTTTAAAAAATACAGAGACTTATGGCTAGAAAGCCAATAGAGAAAATAAAATGTCTTCTACTAAAACAAGAGAGGCAAGGAAGAAGTAACAGAGGAATAAAAACAAAAATAAAGACAAAATAGAAAATAGCAACATAGCAGACCTAAACACAAACATATCAATGATTACATTAAGTGTAAATGCCAAAACACTTCAACAAACAGGTTGAGGTTGTCAGATGGATTAAAGAAAACTATAGGCTGTCTACAGAAGATGCAAATCTACAAATTTAAGTTAAAGAATAGAAGGAACATTAGGATAATTAAGCTGAAACAGCTATGTTATCGATGAAACAAATTTCAACACAAGGAATGTCACTAAAGACAAAAAGGGACACTCCATATGATAAAAGAATCAATAAATACAGAAGATATAACATTTGTAAATGTAAAACACATTTAATAAGAGAAATTCAAAATACTTGAAGCAAAAACTGGCAAAATTAATGAGAGATAGAAAAGCTCACAATCATAAAGATTTTAACACATTTCTCTTAGTAAATGATGGAATAAAAAGAACATGGAAGATCTGAATGAAGCTACCAGCCACCTTACCTGACTGACATTTATAAAACTTTATACCCAACAACTGCAGAATACACTCTGCTTTTCATATGCCACAGAACATTCATTAAGAGACCACATGCTAGGCAATTAAACAAATCCCAATAAGATAAAAATCTTACCAAGTACATTCTCAGACCAGAACAGAATTAAAACAACAACAACAAAACATCTAGAACAGCTCCAAACACAGTTGGCCCTCTGTATCCACGGGTTCTATATCCACTGGTTCCACATTTACAGGTTCCGAATCCATGGATTCAACTAACCACAGGTCAAAAAAAATTCCAAAAAGTTCCAAAAAGCAAAACTTGAATTTGCCACATGCACACAACTATTTACATATCATTTATACTGTATTTACAACTATTTACATATCATTTACATTGTATTAGATATTATAGGTAACCTAGAGATGATCTGATTAAAATATGTGGGAAGGATGTAGGTTATATGCAAACACTATGCAATTTTACATTAGGGACTTATCCTTGGTGGGGCAGGGAGCGTGGGGTGGGGTTCCTGGAACCAGTCCTCCAAAGATACCAAGGGATGACTGTATCTGGAAGTAAATGACTCATATTTGACTAGACTTTGAGTAAAAGAAGTCACAAATTTAAAAATGTTTTGAACTGAATAAGAAAAAAAACACATTCAGATTTTTGAGATGTAACTAAAGCAATGCTAGAGCAATAAAACCAAAAGCTGTTTCTCTGAAAAGATATAATGAAATCAATAAATCTCTAAACAGAATAATCAAGGGAAAAAAACTAACCAGAGGGAAAAAAAGAGAATACAAAATACCTGTATTAGGAATGAAAAAGAGGATATCACAACATATTTCTACATTAAGAAGTTAACACCTTAGGTCAATAAATCCAATTACACAAATTACTTAAGAGATACAAATTGCCCAAACTGACACCAAGAAGAAATGAAAATCTGAACAGCTTTGTATCTACCCAAGAAAATGATGTAGATGAAAAGCTCTGAGAAAAAGAAAAACCCATACCTAGATGGCTTCACTGCTGAATTTTAGCAAACATACACAATAGGAATAATACCATTACTGTAAAAGTCTACAAAAAAAGAATTTACAAGCTCTTTCAGGAAATGGAGGAGGAAATAACTGCAAATCCATGAGGCTAGCATTACCCTGATACCAAGACCAGCTAAAAACATCAAACGAAGAGAACTACACACCAATATTTCTCACAAGCATAGAGGCAATAATTCTAAATTTTAGCGTATCAAATCCAATAATTTATAAAGAGCAATATTTCATAACAAAATAGAATTTATTCATGGAATGCAAAGTTGGTTTATCTGAAAATAAATAAGTGCAATTCATCACATTAACAGAGTAACAGAAAAACTATGGTATTTCAATAGATAAAGAGCATTTGACAGAATGCAAAACGCATTCTTGGTTTAAAAAAGAACTCTCAGCAATTAGAAGAGAACTTTCTCAGCCTGACAAAGGGCATCAACAAAAATCCACAGCAATATCGTACTCAATGGTGAAAAACTGAATGGTTTTCACCTAAGAACAGGAAGAAAGCAACTCTCTTTCACAACTTTTACTCAACACTGGACTGAAAATTCTAGCTAGTGTAATAAATTATTACAGGGAGAAAAAGGCATAGAGATTGAAGAGGAGGTAGTAAAACTGTCCTTATTTACAGATGACATGATTGTGTACACAGAAAAACCCTATGATATCTACAATAAGCTATTATAATTAATAAGTGAATTTAACAAAATAGTAGGGTGCAAGATTAGAAACAACGTCAAGATCAAACAAGATAAGGAAAACACTCTTGAAATAAATTTTGGTTTTCATCATAAGAAAAAAAATTAGGTAATCGTGTATGATGATGGATGTTAACTAGACTTATTGTGGTGATCACTTTGTAATATAAACAAATATTGAGTCATTAGGTTGTACACCTGAAACTAATATAATGTTCTACATCAATTATATTCAATTAAAAAAAGAACACCTAAATAAGCAAGAAATATAACAAATTCATGGACTGGACAATTCAATATTAAGATGTTAATTTTCCCCAAATGATTTATATATTTAATGTAATTTCAATCAAGCACTAGTAGACTTTTCTAGAAATTAGCAAAACAAAAAAATTTATATAAAATGTAAACAACCTAGAATAACCAAAGTAATTTTAAAAAGAAAAAACAAGTTGAAGAATTTAGACTACATGATTTTACGGCTTATATGGTATAATATTTAGTATGGCAATAGTGTGGTATTGATAAAAGAACAGACATACAGATGAATGGAACAGAACAGTATGTCCTGAAATAGAACTAAAAATATACATTCAACTGATGATCAAACAAGGTGCTTAGGCCAATTCATTGGGTAAAGAAGTCTTTTCAACAAATGGTGCGAAACAACAGATTATCCATATAGAAAAAAATTAACAACTGCCCTTTACTTCACATCATACAAATATTAGCTTGAAATAATCCACAGATCTAAATGTAAGAGCTAAAACTATAAAATTTCTAGAAGATAAAGGAGAAAAATCTTTGCAAGCTTGGTAAGGGTAAAGATTCCTTAGAACCAAGAAGAAAAAAAAATCATAAAAGAAATAATTTATAAATTAGACTTTATCAAAGTTTTAAGCTTTTGCTTTTCAAAAGCCATCCTTAAAAAAAAAAAGCCAAGACACAGAAGGGAAAAAAATATCGTTAATACACATTTGAGAAAAGACTGAGAATACTTAACACATGCTTTCATTCAATAAGAGAACCTAAAAAAAGGACCAGAAAAACCTTCCAGATACTTCACAGAAAACACAAATGACCAATAAGAACACAAAACGAGGGCTTCCCTGGTGGCGCAGTGGTTGAGAGTCCGCCTGCCAATGCAGGGACACGGGTTCGTGCCCCGGTCTGGGAAGATCCCACATGCCGCGGAGCAGCTGGGCCCGTGAGCCATGGTCCCTGAGCCTGCGCGTCCGGAGCCTCTGCTCCGCAGCAGGAGAGGCCACAGCAGTGAGAGGCCCGTGTACCGCAAAAAAAAAAAAAAAAAAAAAAAAAAGAACACAAAATGCTACTAAAACTAATTGGTTTTCAAAGAAATGTAAATTAAAATCACAATACACCACCATACACTCACTACAACAGCTAAAATGAAAAAGACTGATAATATTGAGTCTGGGAAAACCCAAGACAGTGAAGATATAAACTCAATCCCAGCTGATTCAATGCAATC
Organism: Delphinapterus leucas; assembly: GCF_059928025.1. Lineage (NCBI taxonomy): Eukaryota > Metazoa > Chordata > Mammalia > Artiodactyla > Monodontidae > Delphinapterus > Delphinapterus leucas. The sequence goes on from NC_143145.1 coordinate 64,110,632, forward strand.
CTAATCAAAAATCGAATACAAGTGGGTATGTATGTGCACATGTGTGCAATGACGTTAAAAAGATAATTTCAAATTTATGTGAAAATGCAAAGGACAAAAATTAGCTAAAACCACCTTAAAAAACAGAAGGTAGGAGAAAAAGTTCTACCAGATATCAAGATTTATAAAGCTAAGAACAAAGCCAGAGGTATCATGCTCCCCGCCTTCAGACTATAATATAAAGCTACAATAATAAAAATAGTATGGTACTGGCACAAAAATAAGACACCTAGCTCAATGGAACAGAAGAGAGAGCCCAGAAATAAACCCATGCACCTATGGTCAATTAATCTACAACAGGGAAGCAAGAATATACAAGGGAGGGCTTCCCTGGTGGCGCAGTGGTTGAGAGTCCGCCTGCCGATGCGGGGGACGCGGGTTCGTGCCCTGGTCCGGGAAGATCCCACATGCCGCGGAGCGGCTAGGCCCGTGAGCCATGGCTGCTGACCCTGCGCATCCGGAGCCTGTGCTCCGCAACGGGAGAGGCCACAACAGTGAGAGGCCTGCGTACCGCAAAAAAAAAAAAAAAAAAAAAAAAGAATATACAAGGGAGAAAAGACAGTCTGTTTAATTAAGTGGTGCTGAGAAAACTGGATGGCTACATATAAAAGAATGATTATAACATTTCCTCAAACCATATACAAAGATAAACTCAGAATGGATTAAGGACCTAAATGTAAGACCAGAAACCATAAAATTCCTAGAAAACAGGCAGAACACTCTTTGACATAAGGCATAGCAATATTTTTTTTAGATATGCCTACTAAGGCAAAGGAAATAAATGAAAAAATAAGTGAATGGGACCTAATTAAACCTAAGAGCTTTTGCACCGCCAAGGGAAACCACTGACAAAACAAAAAGACTACCTACTGAGTGGGAGAAAATCATTTGCAAATGATGTGGCTGATAAGGGATTAATATCCAAAATTTATAAACAGCTCATACAACTCAACATGAAGAAAACAAACAACCCAACTGAAAAATGGGCAGAAGAGCGCTTCCCTGGTGGCGCAGTGGTTGAGAGCCCGCCTGCCGATGCAGGGGACACGGATTCGTGCCCCGGTCTGGGAAGGTCCCACATGCCATGGAGCAGCTAGGCCCGTGAGCCATGGACACTGAGCCTGCCTGTCCAGAGCCTGTGCTCCGCGACGGGAGAGGCCACAACAGTGAGAGGCCCACGTACCGCAAAAAAAAAAAAAAAAAATGGGCAGAAGACCTAAATAGACATTTTTCCAAAGAAGACAGAGATGGCCAACAGACACATGAAAAAATGCTCAACACTGTTAATTATCAGAGAAATGCAAACCAAAACTACAGTGAGGTATCGCCTCACTCCAGTCAGAATGGCTATCATCAAAAAGTCTACAAATAATAAATGCTGGAGAGAGTGGAGAAAAAGGAAACCTCCTACGCTGTTGGTGGGAATGTAAATTGGTAGAGCCATTATGGAGAACAGTATGGAGGTTCCTTAAAAAACTAAAAATAGAGTTACCATGTGATCCTGCAATCCCACTCCTGGGCATATATCTGGAAAAGACGAAAACTAATTCTAAAAGATATATGCACCCCAGTGTTCACTGAAGCACTATTTACAATAGCCAAGACATGGAAGCAACCTAAATGTCCACTGACAGATGAATGGATAAAGAAGATGTGGTATATACATATATACACAATGAAATATTACTCATCCATTAAAAAGGAATTAAATATTGCCACTTGCAGCAACATAAATGGACCTAGAGAATATCATAGTAAGTGAAGTCAGAGAAAGACAAATACTGTATGATATCACTTACATGTGGAATCTAAAAAAAACAAACTAGTGAGTATAACAAAAAAACAGACTCACACATACAGAGAACAAACTAGTGGTTACCAGTGGAGTGAGAGAAGGTGGGAGGGGCAAAATACGCATAAGGGATTAAGAGATACAAACTACTATGTATAAAATAAATAAGCAACAAGGATATATTGTGCAGCACAGGGAAATATAGCCATTATTATGTAATAAATTTAAATGAAGTATAATCTGTAAAAATACTAAATCACTATGCTACATACCTGAAACTAATATAATATTGTAAACCCACTATACTTCAATTAAAAAAAAATTCATAAAGCTATAGTAAATAAAAATATTAATGTGGTCTGCGGACTATATAAAAAGGCAAAAATTGATTATATGTAAAGTCAAAATAGTGACTACTTCACGGGTGTTGGGGGCTAGGAGTGAGAGAACATTACATTATGGGAGTGAAACACTAGTGGAGGCTTTTGTAAGACTAACAATATTGTATTTCTCAACTTTCTTGTGGTTATGTATGTATTTATGTTTTATACTTTGTTTTCTATGTGTATAATTTACAAAAAAAAATAACGGGAAAATTGTAAGAAAAAATCTGAATAAAAGTGTTGTAAAAAATAAGAGCTTAGAGATATTTAAAATGTTAACTATGTTGATAACTTTTAAAATATATATATTTCTCAAATTTTCCATAAAGAATAGGAATCCTTTTAATAATCAGAAAAATATTTATTAAAAATTGCATATCATCTTTCCAGACTTAAAACTTCATTACTTTAGAATAAGTAGGGTAAGAATCAATCAGAATACCGATTTGGAAATCAGAATCTGATTTCCTATCAGAATCTGATTTCCTATCAGAATCTGATTAGGAAAATTCCTAAATCATAAAATACTTATCGTATTGCTTTAAACTCATAAGGTAACTCAGCCTAGCCTAATCTGGTGAAAGACTACTGCAGGATCTAAATTATGCATGAGTTATTTCAAAATAATTTGTTCTTTTAAAATAACAAGACATGTAATTTAGCATACATTAGATGATATTTTTGGTTTCCTATGTCTTCATGGGTCTACTTTAATACAACCATGCCTAAATTTGATAAAATTCCTAGTGAAGAATTATGACAGCTTAACTGTAGAACTTCTTGTTTTTACCTATAAAAACCTGATCTTCACTGTGTTTGTATCATTATTTTGATTAGAGCAGGGTCAAAAAGTGGGCTGTAATCAGGCCAGATTACAGCTGCTAAATATGACAAGGAAGCATTTAAGCCTGTTTAGGAAAAGTACTCTACTTAGTTTACTAATGTAGATCCAGTACCAGGTACAGTGTCTGGTTCAAAGAAAGTACTCAAAAACTTCTTGAATGAATACAGATGAGAAAATATGGGGTCAGACTGAAATAAATATATATGACTAGGCATGGTATCAGAACTGATAAAATTTAAGGTGGGAACTTAAAAACTACTTGGATTTTACATTTACAAATCATTTGGCACCAAGCTGTTGGAATACACACATTCTATTGTATTTCCTTTGCTCTACTATTTTATTCTTAAAACAAAACAAAATCCTATTGATGTTCTTAACTGTTCAAAAGATATACATTGTTTTCCATTTGTTTTGGAAATTCTAAATGAGTTTTCTTCGCTATTCTTTCCCCACAATGATGATGGTAATAATGATATGCTCCATTTCAGATAATATTAACAAAAATTCAATAGGAGGATTCTCTCAAGGAGGTCTCAATTACAATGTGGTCTTTTAATCCAATATTTTATTCATAAGTAACAAAAAAATAGATTTGATTATTTACTGTTTGCTAAGTTTACAGTACTAAAAAAAAAGTTTACAAATGAAAGCTTTGTGAAAAATAAAATTTGCTTAAAAGTATGACATTGTCAAAGTTTTTATGTGACAATATGCTTAAAGAAAAACAACAGTAGTGTAAAAATAAATTTAATATAACAAAATCCTTATATGGTTTATGGTTCTCTAAGTGCTTTCACATACATCATTTCATTTGCTTCTCACTATAGTTATGTAGATTACCACTTCACAGGTGAAGAAATGAAGGCTTACATACATTAATGTCATTTGTCTAAAAGTTCAAAAGTAGCAGTCTGGATGTAACCCCATGTTTTCATTTCCTCAAATGTGTTACTCATATATAACATGGAAACATTCACAACTTACATGATTTTCAAATGTGGATTTTTATTGCAATTTTCTCATTCATCTAACCCCTCTAGTTTCCTCTGAATCTGCTGCATCTATTTTAAACTAATTTTCTCCCTTTTTTCCTAATACCTCTTTAAATCTGTATATTTTTAAGTCTTTACTAACTCAAGTCCACTTCAAATTTTGTTCTCAACTAGCCATTCAAATTTCTTACTAAATCCCTGAACAGTAATATATAAATTTTAGCGGGTGAGAAACTGTAGTTAAATGTGCTATAAAGAATAAACACAAAACTGTGAACTTAAAGTCATTTTCTCATTTATTTGTAGAAATGACCACAATGATTACCTGTGTCCGAGAAGTCGATTTTCCTTTGGTATCAGTAGAAAATTTGCCTTTATTACTAATACGTGCTGCCTGTTCTTTACAGAAATTTATATGTCTATCAGCTGCATTTTCATTAAATCTCCTCTGGCAATATGGACACTGAATATAATCTAAAACAGAAAAAAGAAACAGATTAGTAACATAATACTTGAAATGGGACATAAAGAGTTATAAGTTAGTAACTCAAGACATATAACATAAATAACAACTGCTAAGCAAAAACTCTCACTTTCTTATAACCACCCAACCTGACTTATCTAAACTTAGTAAAGACATTTAAGAAAAAAAGTATGCTAGTATACGATAAACTACAATTTTCTCCCAGCTTAGAATCAAATTTGAGGGGAAAAAAAAGATCCCTACATAAAAATCGTCCCTACAAAAAAATCGTCCCTACATAAAAATGAATAAGTAAAGGAAAAATGTTAATTATATTTTGCTTCTATATTACCATATGTTTTCATCACAAATATATGTTTTCATAAGGTAGACTAGGTTAAGTAATAACACATTAATAACACATTACATTAAATAAAAATTTACATAAAATAAAAATTTAAAATTTGGGCTCATCTGTTAAAATCTTTAATTTCAATTAGAGGAAAGCTGTCAAGAAATAATTTAATAGACTTTATACAGTTTTATTTTCTCTTAGAGATTCCAACAGATGGAATAATAAAAATATATCTCCTAACATAATTAATTCAAATTTAAGAAACAGCAAATGTTGCAGATTATATATTCTCCCCAAATGCAATATATAGTACAAACAAAACTTCTCACAAAATAAATCTTAAAGTTATCCCAGAAAGAACCAAATTTTATAGCACTGTGAAAGATTTCAACTCTATTAGATACAGAGAAGAAATAAATATAACAACTTAGAAGTGTCAAAAAAAATCTTCAATTTATTTCAATAGGTTTACTTTTTGAGATGGAGTTTTTTGCCCTTTAGAATATACACTCACCTGAATCTCAGAAATTTGTCCTGCTAACTAGTGAAATAGGTCTAAAATCTCTAATAACAAAGAAGTTGTTCTGTCAGGACTAAGAGATCAAAAAATTTCTTAAGTCCAAATTATCCTGAAGAACTGCCCCCCGCCCCCGCTCTGACTTAACATAAACATGAGAAATATAACTGTGTTGAATAAGATGCAATATACAAATACCTCTAAAACAAAGAGAGAATTCAACTTCATGGGGAAAATTAAGGTAGAAATAGAAGAGATGCAAACCCAAATGAAACATTCCAGAAATACTCATAGCATTAAAGTTAATTACTAAGACTCAAACAGGAGTTGGCAAACAAGGGCCCATGGGCCAAATCCAGCCTGCCTGGTGCATGTTTCTGGAACACTGCCACATTCATTCATTTACATATTTTCTGTGGCTGATTTCTTGCAACAGTGGCAGAGTTGAGGAGTTGAAACAGAGACCTTATGGACTGCATAACCTAAGATATTAACTATTGGTCCTTTATAGAAATTGTTTATCAGCCTCTCCTTATAAAGATCATACCTAACTTTCTCTTTACTAAGAAATTAATCCCAACTTAGAATACTAACAATTTTAATGCAGCTAACTTGTTATATTAAAATAACTACCTCTTGAGGCTACTCCATTAACCACTGTCAAAATGTCAACGGTGCTATTTTAAATCTTTCTTCATCTCAATTATCTCATATGTGGTTGCCTGCATCTTGCCTTGCTTTTGGGAACAATAAACAAGAAACTTTTACCCACCCAATGAAGAAAATATAAAAATACACGAATTTAGGGCATAATCTAGGTATATCCGTCTATATGGTGGTTACCCCACTAGAATAATACATTTTTAGAAGCAAAATTATGATTTTTTTTACCTTCCCAGATTAGAAGATACCAAAGAACCAGGCAACACAATTATTTGAATCTTACTGAATGACTACATTTCAATAGACATTATGCATGATTAAAATATTTCCTGGAGGGGCTTCCCTGGTGGCGCAGTGGTTGAGAGTCCACCTGCCTATGCAGGGAACACGGGTTCGTGCCCCGGTCTGGGAAGATCCCACATGCCGTGGAGCGCCTGGGCCCGTGAGCCATGGCCGCTGAGCCTGCGCGTCCGGAGCCTGTGCTCCACAACGGGAGAGGCCACAACAGTGAGAGGCCCGCGTATCGAAAAAAAAAAAAAAAAAATTTCCTGCAATATTAACATTTAATAGTTACTACCATAATTTTTAAATGATATTAAATGCTTTATAAAGTATTGAGATAAAAAGATAATGCATTTCTATGTCCAACACTGATGTGTCTTTATAAGCCTGAATGCCTGGATTGTCACCATTATTTTGTAGGAAAACTTTAAAGATCATGCTTCATTAGGTTCAATTATTACAAGTTTAATATCTTAAAATTTATAAGAAATCTATCAATACTATCGATATTTCTTTCCCACATGAACAATTTCTGTCAACAATATGACATATACCAGGATCATAAGAAGGTGGAGGAGGGGGAGGAAGTTTGCCACCCTCTTTAAGGGCCTGACCAAGGCCTTTAGCTGCTCTTATGGTGGCTATGAACTCTTCATGCTTCCTCCTCCAGTTAGATGGCTTCTTTGGTGGTTCGGGCTGCAAACAAATTAAAAAAACAAACAAAAAACAGTTTCAAAACAATTTTTAATAAATTAAAATAAAACTCAAGAAAACACCATATTATTTTAAATGTTCCCTCATCAGGAGTCCTTAAATGATCTCCTTCCCAAATTTATAATTTTGAAAAGAAATTTTAGGCAACTAAATTATATGCAATTTTTAAAATACAATTTTAATTGTGACAGACACTGCTAAATTGCCTCCTGTAGGTGTTACAAACACTTAAGCCACCACTAAGAGTGTATTTCCTTATTTTCCCATAGTTTCTCCAACATAGTATGATACTAAACTTCTGGTTTTTTAACTGATTAGAGAGGTGAAAAATAGTTCTCTCTGTGGTTTTAACTGCTTTTTTTCCTATAATGAGAGCAAACATCTTTTCATATCATAAAGAATCACTTGTATTGTCTTTTCTGTGAACTGTTTATAAGCCTGGTCAACGTATGTATTGGGTTATTGGCCTTTTTTTTTTTTTTTTAACAATTTCTAGTAATTCTTTATAGGAGACTAGCCCCACCCCTCCCCCACAATACATCTCTTTTAACCTTGTTTAAGGGTCTTCCGATATGCAGAATTATTTTTAAATGTAGTTTAACTTACTTTTCCTTTTATAGTCTCCAGATTTGCATTCAGTTAGCAAGGCCCAACCTCACACCAAGGTAAAATAAAATTTTTCCATGTTTCTACCTAGAACCATTCTTAAATTGTTTATTCATTTGGAATTTATCCTGATTTATGACATATGGACTCTATTTTCTGTTTTTTTAACATGGCTATGTGGTTATCTCACCATCCTTTATTAACTTTTCTCCCCAGTGAATTGAGAGAACACCTTTCTCATATTCTCTTTGGCATTTGGGTCTATTTCTGAATTCTCTGTTGTACTGTTCTGACTATGTGTGTCAGTACCCGTGTTTTAAATATTGAGATTTTATAATAATATTTTAATATCCACTAAGGTAAACCTACTTTATTCTGCTTTTCTTTCAATCTTTTCTGGTTATTCTTATATGTGTATTTTTCCATATGAACTTTAGATTCAGCTTGTCTATTTTTTTAAACTACATTTTAACCAGAAAAATTAAACATTACATTCATAAACAACTTAAGGAACTTAAGGACTCTATTTTGCTAAGTCTACCTATCCAAGAATGAGATATATTTCCATTTGAAGAAGTGTTCATTTGTGTCTTTCAGTGGTTTTTTAAAGTAGTCTTTGTGGAAGTCTTGCACCTTCATTATTATAAGGTTTATTCCTAAATATTTTATATTTTGTGTTGTTCTTTTATAAGTGTCTTTTAATCATTTTTATATTTCAAGGAGTTGTTTGTTGAAGTATGAAACCTGATAATTTCTGTATATTAACATTACATCTCATTACTTCTCTGATTTCTCTTATTGTTTGTAGTAATTTTTCAGTTGATCTCTTGGGTTTTCCAGGTATATCATCACCTAATAATGATAGTTTTACCCCCTCTTTTCCAATTCCTATGCAACTAATTTCTTGTTATTATTTAACTCTACTGACTAGCACTTACTGTATTGGTTGGAGCTTAATCTTGTTCCTGACTTTAATGGAACTACCTCTAAGTATCTTTCCATTAAACATAATGCTGGCTTGTGTGCTACAAAGAAATTTATTTTGTCATAATATTGAAATATCTGATTATTCCTATTATGTCTTTGTTTTTCAAATCAAGAATATTATGTTGAGCCAACAAAGTCAAAAGACTGTTCTTTAAAAACACTTATAAGGCAAGACTAATCTAGAAAAAAAGAGAAAACAAAAATTACCAAGGAATGGAAAACAGTTCTTACAAACATGAGAAAGAAAAGAAGATATTATAAAAAAAACTTTATGGTAATACATGGGACATTTAAGATGAAATGGATAATATCCTTGACAAACACCACAAAACAGATACCAGAAACAGAAAAATTATAATAGTCTTATATTTATTTATTTTTAATGAATCTATTATTTAAAAGACCCACAAAGAAAACTCCTGGCCCAGATGCCTTTACTGTTGAATACTTGCAGACATTTAAGGAAGAAACAGCACCAATCTTTTAAAAACTCTTTCAAAAACAGAAAACAAGAGAACAACCTTCCAACTAGTCCTATGACAGCAACAAAACTGATGAAAAGAAAAATCACAGGCCACTTTTCTCATGAATATAGATGCAAAAATCTTAACTAAATAAAAGCAGATTTAGATGTTTGAGATGACTGATTCTTTAGAGTTTCTTACTTTATAGTGAGATTTCTGATCACAACATTCATCTGCTCCACAGTGAATATTACTAATTTTTGCTGCTCTCATCTACCTTTTCTTCTCAAAGTATTATTATATATATTATTATATTAATGCTTAGCTAATGTTTTTTATTACCCATCATTGAATGAGTTAGGTTTTCCTGGTACAGCTATTTACAAGAGTTTCTGGGAGAAAAGAGCAGCCCAGGGTAGCTTTCTAGGCTATACAAAACAGTTCTCTTCTCTGATGTACCAGATACAGATACAAATAAGGCCTCTGTGTGTGAACTCACCCAACACAACAAAGTAGCAGAGCCAGGGTTAAATCCAGGCGGTCTGAATCTTGAGCCAGCTTTCAAACCCACTATGCTATACCAAGATTTAATTAATTTATCTAAGCTAATTAAAGCTAATACAATCATACATCTGGCAGGTTACCAAGAGAAGCTTTAAATAATAATTTATGTACCTTATTCAAGCTTCTCCATCCTTCCCTTAAATATTCATAAACTGAAAAACAAAGATGAACTGACTTTTCTGTTGTCAAAGGATTTTATTAGTAAGATTAATTGCCCCATAGGGAAATGTTTTCCTGTAACACTGGGAAAAGTTATTACCACTGAAAGTAGTTTGTTTCAAAAACCTAATTAAGTCAGGTACTCAAATTTTGACTATTACACTGAAATAACTCTTTAAAACTATGTCGGACAAAGCATTTATGTGATTTATTCTTAGCAAATAACATATCATGAAAGGTGGTATTAAGGAGAGATTAGCATAGGAGATTCATTGCTTTTAGTTACAAAGAAGAAAATAAGCTGACAATGATCATATATGAACAATTGAGCAACGTATAAAACTTTTCCCCAGAAAGCATAATAAGATGATAAATGCTGACAAATCAATCAGTCAAGATAATATTTATTATGCTAAGATGTTTGTAACTAATAGCTTTCCTTTTGTATACTACAGGGATTACACTACTGGTAATAGTGTAACATATTGAGACATAAACCTAATTATAGCTGAAGTAATTAATGACTCACAATGAATGTATGAGGACTTCTCAGTTATTTCCAGCCTATAGCTAAGCAATTGGCTCTCCAATGCTACAAAAACCTCCCTGTAATAGTTGGACAGTACTTTGGCCTCCCTTTTGTCGAAATTCAAAATAAACAAGTTTCTAATCACTTCTAAACTGAGAACATGACACAGAATTCTGCTTATTCTTCAATCTTAGTATAATAGATTATTATAATTTTTTCATTACACGTAGCAGCAAGGTTCATACTGTTCACAGGTCATATAATTACCCTAGGTTTAAGAGGTTTTACTGTTGGAATATCAGTTCCTTCAGCTCTTTGTCTGCTTGAATCAAACGTCTTCCGTTTTTTAGTGGCAGTTTTCTGGCAAATAGGTCCATGTTTTTTCTGTCAAGATGAGGAAATACAACATGTCATTTTCTTTTCTACAAAAAGACTATAAAACTTTAAATTGTCATTTGAGACCAGTTTAAAAACCTGAAAGATGAAATAAATAATAATCCATAAATAAGAAATGTTTTAGCTAAAATTGTTAAAAAAATATATGCAATGCATGTTACAAGTTATCTTTCTCACAACAAGAAAGTATTGATAAATACTCTCCCAAATTTTTTTTTAGTTATTTAATAGTCTCCTGGTTTTTACACTGCTAAGAATAAGGAAACTAATGTAAGCAAGTCAAAGCTATTGAAATGGGAAAAAAGTTACCTTTATTACTAAATACTTGAAAATAGATACTAGAAAAAGGAATGTAAATGGAAAACACATTAGCATTAGGATTCCAAAAGCTAACATAATAATAACAGTTGGGATTACTCAAGTTAACAAAATAGTAGTTTGTTAACACAGAATATAGGACAAGGTGGTCAGGTTTGTGTCCTTACTCCATGATCATCCCTTCCCCCTCTCTGGAACTCAAATTTTCCACCTTTTTTTTACCAAGGATTTTTCTTGTGCTACCTAGTGTCCCACTCCTACAGTTTTTGGGTGGGGGGGATGGGGGTTTGTTGTTGCTGTTGCTGTTTTAATATGGCTGCCAGCTCATTCAGTCATTCATATATTCATTTTAAAGACATTATAATGGAAGCTCTCTTAACTGACCTCAAATTAACCTACTGGATAAATAATAATTCTCCTTCCCCTAAATAAAACATGTTGACTAATAACATAGAGGATGCTAAATGCCCTTTTTTTCTTTTGTATTTTGATAAACAATGAACAAGTCAGAACTGCTAAGCTTTATCTGGGAAAATAGGAACCTCAGAACTGGCTGATTCAATGTTATGGAGCCTGTAATATTTTCAATACACAACTGTTTTACATACTTGTTTTTGGATATCATTCTGACAAACACAGTAACTGTAACTATTAGAATAAAATCTCTTAAATATTTAAAAAAAAAAAAGGATGGCTAATGGGCGACTTTCTAGAGAATGTCTGTTCTCACATTGAGCTGTATATGTCAAAAGTATGTAGTGCCTGTTCCCAAAACTGATGTATACAAATTGTAGTTGTTATCGTGATTATATCATTTAATTAAATATTAAATAAATACATAAATGAGGACCAAAAAAAGGCATAATTTTCCCAGTGAAAACTCAGCTTAATGCTTTGAAAATGGTTTCAAAAATAGCTAATTAATAACAAAAAAAATGGATGAATTAAGCGTGGGCAAGAAAGGTTTAAGAAAGAAAGCTGTTAATGTTTAAGAGGAGTCTGCAGTCAGGTGGACATTTTGGGTCATTAATTCCTCACTGCTTTAAAGAAAAACTGGAAACAATGAGAGGATGCAAAATAAAATGTAGCAAAACTCTAATCAGCAGACCCATACTCAAAGAAAAATCTTTATTTCACATCAAAATATTAATAAATACATATTTATATTTGAAGTTAAATAAGGCATATTGACTTTCTTATTCTCTACTTAGCTAGAGATTTTATATTAAAATCAGTTAAATGTGCTTCTATTTGTATATACTAAGCATCTAAAGAATGCATAATATATTTTAGGTGCACTTTTAACGAAAATATTTTTTCCTTTGGAATATTTCAAACATACATAAGAATTGACAGAATAGTGTAATTAGCTCCATTTACTCATCCCTGCCTCAACAATTACCAACATTTTAGCAATCTTGTTTCATCTATCCCAGCCCCAGCACTTTTTCCTGAAGTTTAAAGAAAATCCCAGACATCATAGCCTTCTGCTTCTTTAAATACATTATTTCTAACAGTATTTCTAAGAGTTTATTTTGGTTTTATTTTTGTTAATAGTCCCACAAAGGGAGAAAACACTTTAATAGTTTAACAGAGAGGAGTTCTGAAGACCAATCAAACTCTGAAGGAAACAGAGCACTCTGGAAGAATGACAAAGATGGAACTGAGGGCTTCCCTGGTGGCGCAGTGGACGGGAGTCCACCTGCCGATGCGGGGGGACGCGGGTTAGTGCCCCAGTCCGGGAGGGTCCCGCGTGCCGCGGAGCGGCTGGGCCCGTGAGCCATGGCCGCTGGGCCTGGGCGTCTGGAGCCTGTGCTCCGCAGCGGGAGGGGCCACGGCAGTGAGAGGCCCGCGTATCGCAAAAAAAAAAAAAAAAAAAAAGATGGAACTGATACTCCTGAGCAATGAATACTAGCCAGTATCTCTTTAAATTATTCCAAAGGTTCTTTTCATTGTCCTGAAGTATTAAACAATTAAAGATCTACCAAACTCCAAAAAAAAAAGGTACTCACTAATGCCACTGGAAAGAATGTTCTTCCACAAATCCTGCAAGGTAACAATTCTCCAACTTGGACACTTCCATTTTCTAAAATCGAAAAGAATGTAGTCAATATACTCAGTGGCTCAAACTGTGAAACTTCCAAATTTTAATGTCTTCACTTAGTTTCATATGTAAGTTGTCAGTTCTCGTGAAAAATGTCATGTCATTTTGAAATAAGTAACATCATCAATTAAAATGGGCAGAAGACTTAAAGTTATCAGTGGTCAAAAAGGCAAATGCCAAATACAGAATTCATACTTTAAGGAGAACCAAACTGATAATGTTGGAAATATCTGGTTTCTATTTTAACCAAATCAATTTGTCAGTCTCTTAATTTATAGGCTGTCTCTTTGTAAATTACTGAAGTTTAAAAACCAAATTTATCTGAAGGTTAAATACATTATTTATCTTCAAAGCATTAAAGAATAACATTGGTGGCTAGTGGAATGGAGAAGATGAGTAGGAAAACCCTGAGCTCACCTCCTTCCATGGGCACAACAAAGCTACAACTATTTACAGAGCAACTATCATGATGAGAACAACCTAAAGACTAGCAGAAAAGATCTTCCACAACTAAAGATATAAAGAAGGATCCACAATGAGACAAGTAAGAGAGGCAGAGACATGGTACAGTCAAGACCCACACCCACAGGTAGGCTACCCACAAACACAAGGATAATCACAATTGCAGAGGTTTTCCCCAAGGAGCAAGGAGTCCAAGCCCCACTTTGTACTCCCCAACACGGGGGGTCCTGCAATGAGAAGATGAGACCCAGGGGGCTTACTTTCGGGAGACCCAGAGGGCTGTGGGAAATAAAGACTCCGCTGTTAGAGGGCACCCAGAAAATTTACATGCTCCAAGACCCAGGGCAGAAGCAGTCATTTTAAACTGGCCTGGGGTCAGACACACATGCTGATCTTGGAGAGCCTCCCAGAGAGGAGGAGGCATGTGGGACTCACGCTGGGGACACAGACACTGATGACAGCCATTTTCTGGAGCTCATTCTACCATGAGGAATGCTCGTGCTGGCAAGAAACATTAGGGAGTCCTCCTTCTAGCTTCGTAGTGCAAGGACCCAGCCCTACCCACCAGTCAGTCTGCAACAGCCCTTGGGACCCACAGGCCAAGCAGCTAACTGTGGGGGCACAGGTTCACCCAACAGCAGGCTGGCAATGACTATAGGCACCTTGGTTCCCCCAGTCACCCAGGGACCCAGCCCTGCCACCAGAGAACCCAGGACCCAGCTCCACCCACCAGAGGGCTGGCACTAACTCCAGAACCTGGCCTCGCCCACCAATGGGAAGGCACCAATCACTGGACTCCCTTGGCCCCAGTGCTGCTGATCAGCGTGCAGACCATCTGTGAGACACCTTCAGCCAGCCACACCAGGGTCCAGCTCTGCCCACCAGTGGACCAGCACTAGCCTAGGGACCCCTAAGCCTTCACAATCAGCCACCTTGTGACCTGGCCCTACCTACCAGCAGCTGTCAGCATCCACAAAGGCAGAGTCTGACAATCAATCAGACCAGGGGCCATCCATGCCTACTAGACCACCAACAGAAATCAGCCCACCACAAAAGAAGGGCCCATGAAACCCACATAGGGGACATTCCTGGAACATAAAGCTCTGGTGACCTAAGGGAAGTGAGCTGCTGGGATGCACAGGACCTCTCCTATAAAAGACCACTTCAACAAGATCAAGAAATGTAACCAACCTACCAAATACACAGAAATAAAAACAGCAAGTTAGGCAAATGAGGTGACAGAAGAATTTGTTCCAAACAAAGGAATAAGATAAAACACCAGAATTGAAGTGGAACTAAGGAACTTACCCAATAAAGAGTTCAAGGTAATGATCATAAAAATGCTCAAAGAACTTCAGAGAAGAATGGAAAAACACAGTAAGAAGCTTAACAAAGAGTTGTAAAATATAAAGAAGAACAAAACAGAGCTGAAGACAACAATAAGTGAAATAAAAACATACTAGAAGGAATCAACAGTAGATTAGATGATATGGAGGAATGGATCAGCAAGCTGGAAGAGAGTAGTAGAAATCACTCAAGCTGAAGAGAAAAAAAAAGTTTAAAAAATGAGGACAGGGCTTCCCTGGTGGCACAGTGGTTGAGAGTCCACCTGCCGATGTAGGGGACACGGATTCATGCCCCAGTCTGGGAAGATCCCACATGCTGCGGAGCAGCTGGGCCCATGAGCCATGGCCACTGAGCCTGCGCGTCCGGAGCCTGTGCTCCGCAACGGGAGAAGCCACAGCAGTGAAAGGCCCGCGTACTGAAAAAAAAAAAAAAATGAGGACAGTTCAAGGGACCTTTGAGACAACACTAAGCATGCTAACATTTGCATTATAGGGGTTCCAAAAGGAAAAGGGGAGGCAGAAAACATATTTGAAGACATAATGGCTGAAAACTTCCCTAACCTAGGAAAGGAAACAGATATACAAGTCCAGGAAGCACAGACAGTTACAAACAGGATCTACCCAAAACCGACCACACCAAAAAACATCATAATTAAAATGGCTAAAATTAAAGACAGTATTAAAAGCAGCAAGGGAAAAGCAACTAGTTACATACAAGGGAACTTCCTTAAGTCTATTAGCTGACTTTTCAGTAGAAACCCTGCAGACCAGAAGGGAATATCATGATACATTTAAAGTGATGAAAGGAAAAAACCTACAACCAAGAATACTCTACCCAGCAAAGCTATCATTCAGAAAGATAAGATAAAGAGTCTTGCAGACGAGCAAAAGCTAAAAAGGGGCTTCCCTGGTGGCACAACGGTTAAGAATCCACCTGCCAATGCAGGGGACATGGGTTTGAGCCCTCGGCCAGTAAGATCCCACATGCCACGGAGCAACTAAGCCCGTGTGCCACAACTGCTTAGTCTGTGCTCTAGAGCCCGCAAGCCACAACTACTGAAGACCGTGCACCTAGAGCCCATGCTCCGCAACAAGAGAAGGCACTGCAATGAGAAGCCCGCGCACCACAAATAAGAGTAGCCCCTGCTTACAGTGACTAGAGAAAAGCCCGCGCACAGCAAGACCCAACACAGCCAAAAATAAAATTAAATAAATAAATTTTAAATATTAAAAGCTAAAAAAGTTCAGTACCACAAAACCAGCTTTACAAGAAATGAAAAGGCACTTCTCTAAGTGAAAAAGAAAAAGCCACAACTAGAAATATGAAAGTTACCAAAGGAAAAAATCTCATTGGTAAAAGCAAATACACTGTAAAGGTAGTAGACCAACCACTTATAAAGCTAGTAGAAAGGTTAAAAGACAAAACTAGTAAAATCTTCTATACACAAAATAAGTAAAGAAATACCCAAAAGATGTAGACTATGATGTCAAAAACATTAAACATAGAAGGGGAGTAAAAACTCAGGGTTGTTAAAATACATTCAAACTTTAAGAGGACATCACATCAACTTAAAATAATCACATATATATTGATTGCTATATATAAACCTCTGGTAACCAAACTAAAAATCTGTAACAGATACAAACACAAAAAACTGAAAGAAATCTAAACATAATATTAAAGACAGTCATCAAATCACAAGGAATGAGAGCAAAAGAAGAAGGAATAACAACAACAAAACTACAAACCAAACCTGAAAACAATTAACAAAATGGCAATAAGTACATACCTATCAACAATTACACTTAAAATGTATATGGACACAGAGTGCTCCAATCAAAAGACATAGGGTGGCTCAATGGATACAAAAACAGGACTTGTATATATGCTAATCAAGAGATTCAGTCCAGATCTAAAGGAACACACAGACTGAAAGTGAGGGAATGGACAAAGGTATTCCATGCAAACGGAAATTTAAAAGAAACCAACATAGCAATACTTATATCGGACAAAGTAGACTTTAAAACAATGACTGTAACAAGAGACAAAGTAGGACTTTACCTAATAATAAAGAGATCAATCGAAGAAAAAGCTATAACAATTGTAAATATATATGCACTCAACATAGATGCACCTAAAGACATAAAGCAAATATTAACAAACAAAAAGGGAGAAATGGACAGCAACACAATAACAGTAGGGGGCTTTAACACCCCACTTACATCAATGAACAGATCATCCAGAGAGAAAATCAATATGGAAACACTGGCCTTAAACAACACATTAGACCAGATGGTCTTAATAAATATAGAATATTCCATCCAAAAGCATCAGAATACACATTCTTTTCAAGTGCACATGGAACATTCTCCAGTATAGATCACATGGTAGGCCATAAAACAAGTCTCAGTGAATTTGAGAAGACTGAAATCATATCAAGAAACTTTTCAGGCACATGCTATGAGACCAGAAATCAACTACAAGGAAAAAAAAAAACTGCAAAAAACCCCATAAACATGTGGAACTAAACAACCAATGGGTCACTGAAGAAATCAAAGAAGAAATGAAAAAAATAACTGGAGACAAATGAAAATGAAAAACTCAATGATCCAAAATCTATAGGTTTCAGCAAAAGCAGTTCTAAGAGGGAAGTTTATAGCAATACAAACCTACCTCAGGAAACAGGAGAAATCTCAAATAAACAACTTATCCTTATACCTAAAGGAACTAGAGAAAGAAGAACAAACAGAACCCAAACTTAGTAGAAGAAATCATAAAGAATACAGCAGAAATAAATAAAATAGAGACTAAAAATAATAGAAAATGTCAATTAAAGTAAGAGCTGGTTCCTTGAAAAGCTAAACAAAATTGATAAAACTGCAGCTAAACTCATTAAGAAAAAAAGAGAGAGGGCTCAAATTAAAAAAAAATCAGAAATGGAAGTGAAGTTACACTTAATACCATGCAAATACAAAGGATCATAAGAGATTACCATGAACAATTATAGGCCAATAAAATGGACAAGTTAGAAGATATGGACAAATTCCTAGAAAAATATATGAGCACTGACTGAATCAGTGCTCATCCAGAGAGGAATGGATAAAGAAAATGACACACGTGCGCGCGTGCACACACACACACACACACACACACGAATACTACTCAGCCCTAAAAAATGAAATCTTATCATTTGTGACAAAATGGATGGAACTAGAGGGTATTATGCTACGTGAAGTAAGACAGAGAAAAACAAATACTGTATAATTTCACTTATATGTGGAATTTAAAAAACAAATGAACAAACTTAAAACAGAAACACAGTCATAGACACAAAGAACAAACAGGTAGTTGCCAAGGGAGAGGGGTTGGTGGGGGGGGAGGAAATAGGTGAGGGAGATTAAGACAAACAAACTTCCAGTTACAAAATAAATGAGTCACAGGTATGAAATGTACAGTGTGGAAAATATAGTCAATAATAATGTAATATCTTTGCATGGTGACAGATGATAACTAGACTTATCATGGTGATCATTTTGAAATGTAGAGAAGCATCGAATTACTAAATTGTGTACCAGGAACAAAAATAGTTTTGTAGTCAAATATACTTCCTAAACAAACTCATAGAAAAAGAGATCAGATTTGTGGCTACGCGGGGTGGGCGGGGGGGAGGATGGGAAACTGGACGAACATCATCAAAAGGTACAAATTTCCAGTAATGAGATAAACAAGTACTAGAGATGTAATGTACAATATGATAAAGATAATTAACACTGTTCTATGTTGTATATAAAGTTAAGAGATTGGATCCTAGGAGCTTCTCATCACAAGGAAAAAAATGTTTTTTTCCTTTTATTTTGTATCTGTATAAGATGATGGATATTCACTAAATTTATTGTGGTAATCATTTCATGATGTATATAAATCAAATCAGTATGCTGTAAACCTTAAACAGTGCTCTATGTCAATTATATATATAAAACTGGAAGAAAAAATAAGATAAAAACAGGCGCTACTGTTTGCAGATGACATGATACTATACATAGAGAATCCGAAAGATGCTACCAGAAAACTACTAGAGCTAATCAATGAATTTGGTAAAGTAGCAGGATACAAAATTAACGCACAGAAATCTCTGGCATTCCTATACACTAATGATGAAAAATCTGAAAGTGAAATCAAGAAAACACTCCCATTTACCATTGCAACAAAAAGAATAAAATATCTAGGAATAAACCTACCTAAGGAGACAAAAGACCTGTATGCAGAAAATTATAAGACACTGATGAAAGAAATTAAAGATGATACAAATAGATGGAGATATATACCACGTCCTGGGATTGGAAGAATCAACATTGTGAAAATGACTCTACTACCCAAAGCAATCTACAGATTCAATGCAATCCCTATCAAACTACCACTGGTATTTTTCACAGAACTAGAACAAAAAAATTCACAATTTGTATGGAAGCACAAAAGACCCCAAATAGCTAAAGCAATCTTGAGAACGAAAAACGGACCTGGAGGAATCAGGCTCCCTGACTTCAGATGATACTACAAAGCTACAGTAATCAAGACAGTATGGTACTGGCACAAAAACAGACAGATAGATCAATGGAACAGGATAGAAAGCCCAGAGATAAACCCACACACATATGGTCACCTTATCTTTGATAAAGGAGGCAGGAATGTACAGTGGAGAAAGGACAGCCTCTTCAATAACTGGTACTGGGAAAACTGGACAGGTACATGTAAAAGTATAAGATTAGATCACTCCCTAACACCATACACAAAAATAAGCTCAAAATGGATTAAAGGCCTAAATGTAAGGCCAGAAACTATCAAACTCTTAGAGGAAAACATAGGCAGAACACTCTATGACATAAATCACAGCAAGATCCTTTTGACCCACCTCTTAGAGAAATGGAAATAAAAGCAAAAATAAACAAGTGGGACCTAATGAAACTTCAAAGCTTTTGCACAGCAAAGGAAACCATAAACAAGACCAAAAGACAACCCTCAGAATGGGAGAAAATATCTGCAAATGAAGCAACTGACAAAGGATTAATTTCCAAAATTTACAGCTCATGCAGCTCAATATCAAAAAAACAAACAACCCAATCCAAAAATGGGCAGAAGACCTAAATAGACATTTCTCCAAAACAGATATACAGACTGCCAACAAACACATGAAAGAATGCTCAACATCATTAATCACTAGAGAAATGCAAATCAAAACTACAATGAGCTATCATCTCACACCAGTCAGAATGGCCATCATCAAAAAATCTAGAAACAATAAATGCTGGAGAAGGTGTGGAGAAAAGGGAACCCTCTTGCACTGCTGGTGGGAATGTGAATTGGTACAGCCACTATGGAGAACAGTATGGAGGTTCCTTAAAAAACTACAAATAGAACTACCATATGACCCAGCAATCCCACTACTGGACATATACCCTGAGAAAACTATAATTCAAAAAGAGTCATGTACCAAAATGTTCATTGCAGCTCTATTTACAATAGCCCGGAGATGGAAACAACCTAAGTGCCCATCATCGGATGAATGGATAAAGAAGATGTGGCACATATATACAATGGAATATTACTCAGCCATAAAAAGAAATGAAATTGAGCTATTTGTAATGAGGTGGATTGACCTAGAGTCTGTCATACAAAGTGAAGTAAGTCAGAAAGAGAAAGACAAATACCATATGCTAACACATATATATGGAATTTAAGAAAAAAAAATGTCATGAAGAACCTAGGGGTAAGACAGGACTAAAGACACAGACCTACTAGAGAATGGACTTGAGGATATGGGGAGGGGGAAGGGTAAGCTGTGACAAAGCGAGAGAGAGGCATGGACATATATACACTACCAAACGTAAGGTAGATAGCTAGTGGGAGGCAGCCGCATAGCACAGGGAGATCAGCTCGGTGCTTTGTGACCACCTAGAGGGGTGGGATAGGGAGGGTGGGAGGGAGATGCAAGAGGGAAGAGATATGGGAACATATGTATATGTATAACTGATTCACTTTGTTATAAAGCAGAAACTAACACAGCATTGTAAAGCAATTATACTCCAATAAAGATGTTTAAAAAAAGAAAAAGCAGACAAAAAAACCAGGTGCTACAATTTGGGATGATGAAAACCTTCTGGGGATGGATAGTGATGATATTTGCACAACAATGTGAATGTACTAAATACCACTGAATTGTACACTTAAAAATGGTTAAAATGGTAAATTTTATGTCTATTTTTCCACAATACGACATTTTTTTAAAGTAAAAAAAAAAAAAAAGTAAGAAATAACCCTGGAGATCAGTGAGGTGGCTTCCTGATATGATTAGGGAGTCTAGAATAAAAAGAATGTTGTCCTCCCCGACAACAGAAGTATTAGGTTTTAAGTAAAAGATCACCTAGTTACTACGCATTATGTGAATTGTTCATTAATTTATACATATAATATTATGTTAAGATTCACTGGACCAACAAATTGAGATAATCTGACCTTATGGGCACAACTGATTAAATAAGGAAGAAGTAGCTGCAACTTTTACAAAATCAGAAGTTAATGCATCTATCATGTACTTGCACCTAACAAATTTCATCACATGTACCCACACACAAACTACATTCTTTGGGATCCTACATAACTAAGTCAATTTGTCATTTTATTATCTAGCCAAACATCACACCTAAATTTATTTCCATACCTGTAATTTTCATAAAAATGATATCCTTATATCTTCTGCTGAATTTCTATTAAAATTCTTTTTATCATATGAAAGACAAGTAAAAAAACATTTTCTTTTAGAAGTAACAAACTCATGAAAAAAGTACGATTATGGACTTCATGTAATGTGTTGTTCCAAGGCATTTAGTGAGTCCACAGAAAACTTATCAGGAGAATCAAAAAAGAACGCAATCAAACAGTAACAGAAGAATTGTTTTGTTCTCTCATTCTCCAAGTACTCTACTGCACTATTTCAGTGGTAGATAGATGGAGGCCAAAGTCTGTATGGTGGCGGGTAAGCTGTGAACACTACAAAAGCAAAACTAAGATTTGCCTGATTTGTCCTTTCCAGTAGCGAAGAAGAGGTTATTTAGGGAGAGAGAGCAAAGCAACTTCATTTATCTGGATCACTTAATTCCATTAACTATCCAAAAAGTTGAAGCAGTTGCTGGATGGAATCCATTAGGTATATGACGATTAGAATGTCTTCATAACGACTGTCAAAGCGATACCACATACTGCATAATCTATTAGGCTTGCCTATTTATGGTTTTCATGTCTTCCTTTAAATTCCAAACAATATTTTAAAAATGTATCCATATAAAATGTTGAAAAGTACCACTATGTTACTTGCTTAAAAGTATATTTCAGTATTTCCTTGTTAAATAGATAACAAAGCAAAATCTTATAAAAAATTAACTATTGAGAAAAATCAATTCAACACATGGAAATAATGTGTCTACTTGAATACCTACTATCAATACTGGCGAAGCATGTACCAAGTAACAGTGACACAAGGGTGGAGTCACACAATCTTTGCTTCATAAAGCCAACAGTCTACATGATTTACTTCTTCACTATATCTAAGAGCCAAATCAACTTCCTTTTTTTTAAATACAAAAGCTTAAAACTTAATATAACAGCAATTAGAATACTAACATAAAGTAAAATCCAACTCCTGGGATTAATTCCTACAGGTCATCAAACATGTTCAGATTGTCTTTAAAGGAAAAGAAAATTATTATCGCTACACGGCATAAAAAAGAGAAAACGGCATAAAAAAGAGAAAACAGCATTAAAGAGAAAACATTTAAAAACAATTATCACAAAAAAATTTTTAAGTTATTACTTTATTCAAAATAAAATAAATAAATAAATTTACAGTTTCCTCTTATAGAGTATAGCCCTATAATCCACAAAATATGTCATGTGTGTTGGTATCAACATCCCCTGAAAAGAACTTCTACCCACAGGTAATGATAAGCAGCTTAGGGTTTAGAGTCACACCACCACATTTTGTTCTAATGGCATTCATGAAAAGACACGAGAGTGTATTAGAAAAGGCACTGGAATTTGTCTCATACTGTCTAAGTTCACATCCCAGCTCTGTCGCTTAGAGCTATGACTTGCTGGGCAAGGTATTTAACCTAAGGTTCACATTCCTCTTGCATAAAATAAGAAAGTTAGATTAAATGAACTATGTGGCCCGCTTCTACCTCTATTATGCCATAATAAATATAGCATATTTATTTAATAAAATCTACCTTAAGACCACATTAATAAGAAAAGTAAATGATGATAAGACACCTCCCTTACTGATGTTATATTTTAAAAAAAAAAGTTGGTCACATATAAGAATGATTAAACCAATTGTGGACCGTAGAATGAATGTTTCAGGTAGTGTGCAGGGTGCTGAGGAAATCACTTCCACTTGTCTGTATATAGAACTGAGAATCTGTGAGGACCTATAGCAAAGAACATGATGTCTCTCTCCTTGTTGGAAAAGTTTTCACTATATGAACTACAAGAAAATGTATGACTAATCATATAGGTAGCCTGAAGTTTAACATCTGTTAAATGAAGATAACGTCCGCTCAATCTATTTTAAAATTTAAGAGGATCAACTGAGATCTTATATATAAAAATGTTTCACAACCAATGAAATAAAAAATACTACTCTCCAGGGCATGCAGGCAAACTCCACTACTTTCTCCTGAGTGGCGAATGCTAGAGAATTGTGCGGCTTATATAAATACAGTAGAGAGAGATGATATTCACTGTTGAAAGAAGCACTCAAACTGATGGACAGAACCAAGTGAATAAGTATTTAATATTCTAAAATTTTAAAGAAGCCAACCTCTCCTTACAAAATTTATCCTGTACATACTGTTGATTCTGTTATGAGTTACTGTATTGAGTAATTTCAAAATCTGCACGATAATAAGACTTAAAATGGTATCTTCATATAATACTATTATACAGGTGATGTGAAATAATTTGCTCTTATCTAAAATAGTTATGACATTCTAAAAATGTATATACTTAAGAGATAGTAGAGAACATTTCCAAAAGAAAAATCTTGGAAATCAAGAACAATTCTGGGCTCTGTGTTTCATGTCTATTCCTGCACCACTGGTCACTGCTTATCTGAAACCAACCTCTAAAACTCAACAAACCTCTCTTTTGAAGTACACGGCACCTGTTTTACTACTTTCTTCCTACAATCCTTTTTTAAAACCGAATTACTTCCAGGTCAACAATCTCTAATATCTCACAAGATATTCCTTTTCAGCTCATTCTAGATTTCAACGTTTCAACATTCATGCTTAACCTACTCAGCACGCATCCTTCACCCTCCACTCCACTTTAGTGGCCTGCACTCCAGTTCAGCATAAAACAACCACTGCTGAAACAACTTAGAATGATCCACCTCTGGACTCTTAAAATACACAAGCTCCCTCCGGAACCACAGGCTTCTACCATCTACCTCTAAATCACTTTCTTGATCTCAGAGTGACTTGCATTTTCTTGATAACCCATTCCTGACTGCACTTCCCTTCCTATCCAGTCTGAACCTGACTAGTCATTTCCACTACTTCTACCAAGCACCCTCAAATCCTTTGCTCATGGTCAAATGTTTGGAAAATGCTAAATTAAACAAACAGGTTTTCTTAGAACAGAACTTCCTCAGTCTTAAAAAAAAAAAAAAGACAGAGAAAGATTTAGTATGCTGTTATTTCCCCAACAGAAATCCTTTCTGCCCCTAAAAGGTATTTAGGACTGATGCCCCAAGTATCATATTTTTTGAAACACTGGCTTACATTTACTGACTAGCTCCTCTCTACCTCTCATTCTCCCCCTATCTGAACTGCAGGCAAGCTTTATCAGGATTATACACTATATTAAAATAGACCCATCTGTTGATTCAACAAGTATTTATTGAGCACCTAGCATGAGACAGGAACTGTTCTAGGAGTTAGGCAAACAGTGATAAAAAAACAAAGACCCTGATCTTATGGAGCTTCTATTCTTTGGGGGAAAAAAAAATCACTTTTTTTCACTACCTGACATTTTATATATTTTGTTATGTGTGTGTTTGAGAAGTGGCTAAGAAAGCTTCTTTAATAAGGAGGCATTATGTGCTCTAGAGCCCACGAGCTACGACTACTGAAGCCCACGCGCCTAGAGCCCGTGCTCCGCAACAAGAGAAGCCACCGCAATGAGAAGCCCGCGCACCACAAGGAAGAGTAGACCCCGCTCACCGCAACTAGAGAAAGCCCGCGAGCAGCAAGGAAAACCCAAAGCAGCCCAAAATAAAATAAATAAATAAGTTTATTTTACAAAATTATATGTACTTTGTTTCCTACCAATTCAGAGTGTACATTTTTGTATGACTATAAAACATGGAGAAATTGATGGTGTATTTATCTGACCACAAAGAAAACTTTTTAAAACTTTTTGAAAGGTAGACTACTCATAGAACACACAAAATTAAAAGTAAATAAAAACTAATGACTAAAAACATCTTAACCAAAAAAAAATCTTAACATTTTGGAAGTTAAGGAACACTCTCATAAATAACCTCTGAATCAGAGAGAAATTTTAAACTGAAATTACATACTATCTAGAAAGCATGGAAACGAGAATACTTCACATTTAACACTTTATATTAAACCAACTGAGTTTATATTCAGGGAACAATGCATAGACTCAAATTCCTTCATGTTTGAAGAAATTTGAAAATGAAGTAATTTAGACTCACTGTTAAAAAAAAAAATGAGGCATTAGAGTAAAGACCTTAAGAAACAGAGGCAACTGATCACTGTTAATCTATTAATTGTCAAACTGAAAGCGCTATTTTGAGTCGTCACCTTACTGGACCTTTCTACATCATGAGGCTCTGCTGATCAATCCCTTCTGCCTTTAAAGTCCTTTCTCTCTTGGCTTCAATGGTATTTCTCTCTCCTAAGCCCAAGTTTTTCATATTTCACAACTAAGAAGAGTTTGACCTAGTTAGTACTTAGATCTCCAGGAATACCAGGTGCTATAGGCTTTTTCTAGCATATTCATTACTCAGTAAATATTTGTTCTCCCCGAATTCCCTTTCTTGACAATTTTAAACCTTTTTAAAGACTGTTCTCCACTCCAACTTCCTTTCTTGCTCAACCCTAAAGCATCAGTCCCTCACAAGTTTTTTTCTTTGTTTTGTTAAATGTATCTTTCCTGGGCAAACACATCCACTTGCTGTCACTTATATGCTGATGACTACTAAGCTAAAAACTCCAGATAGATATTTACAAGTAGCTATAAAACTTTTCCACCAGATATGCCCCAAGTACCTTACAAACACAACACTTCTAAAGCCAAAATCATTACCTCATCTTCCAAACTTGTCTTTCTCTTGGTTAAAGATCTTAATGTTAACTCTAATTCCAAGCTAGAAAGCTGCTTTAGCTTTGATTCCCTTTCCCTCTCACTTCGAGCAGTTCTATTTCATGTTTCCATCTCAGAAATATCTTCTAAATCTATACCCCTTTTAATTTCTGCTACTTTTGCCTTACTTCAAATCCTTATCACATATATGTATTTCCAGCCTCTCCCTTCCCCAATCTGTCCTGCTGCCATAATTATCTAGTGAGATTGCCCACAGTCCCTTCCAAGCCTGCTACGTTTTACCTATACTGAACCACTCTCAAGGTCCAAACACATGTCCTGTGATTTTATCCATCCAACAAACAAGTACAGGAGGGGGCCTCCTATGTACTAGGCGGCTTGCCAAATGCTTTATACATGTTTTCATCATTAAATTCTTAATATAGTTCAGGTAGATTGGTATTTAGTAGCTCCATTTTTTATAGCTGAGGAAACTGAGGTTCAGATTAACCAAATCACAGAGCTAAAAACAAAACAAAGAATCCAAACACAGACCTGTCCAATACGTTGACTATTAAAATAACCTAGCATCAGATTCAGCACACACACAAAAAATGAATCTAGATAAATTAACAAAGCTGAAGAATTATTCAGTTAAACCATTGCTTAGATTAGGGAAAAACAAAACAAAAAACCCTAATGGGACAGCATGGCTGTCTTCAACTACATCAAGAGCTACATTAGAAAAGAGCAATCAGACTTCTAATCAAGTTTTAGAGGGCAGTACACTAAGATCTACTAATTTTAGCAGTCCAAAAGAGGAATAGGCAGCTTGATCTCTGTCATATTTGTTAATAACTGCTTATCAAGATATTATGAAAGGAATGAAAATAATATGGATAAAATCTGCTTAGGGTTTTTCATCTCTCCATTTTACAGATGAAAAGCTTATGAGAGACTGAACTCTCCCAAATCTAGAAATACTTCTATTGCCTTTAGACATACCTATAGGGCACGAGCTTTAGGTGAAAAGGAATTAAAGGCTTTACTCTAATTGCACACAATGCAGAAGTGCTCAGATACAGAGTATACAAAATCATGAGCAACAATTTAATATTTGATTTTGAAATACAGTGCTCAACCTAACAGCTCAACTCCTGACAATCCAGGAAATATAAAAGTCCCAGAAAGACCAAAAATGATGTAAGCGATATATGATCTACATGCAAGTTATTTTAAAAATAAAGAGTATGATAATCTTCAATAAAATTTTTCAGGGGTCCGTATATTTTCTGGTTTTACAATCAAGATTAGTCTGCTAACTGGCTTCAACTAAAAACATGGGTCTAATGCCAAGCAGTATAATATTTGTTCAGTTACTATGATATATATTAAGCAAACTCTTAAAGATTTTCTACTGTAATATAATGTTCATTAGACACCTTCAAAGTGCTAGGTTTTAATTTCCAATAGGGAAGAACTATCTTAACTATCACTGTACCAATGTATCACTGTTTATTAAACGAAGGCATAGATGAATGAATGAATGAATGGTAACCTTGAGACTCAAAGTTCATCTTTATAAAGTATGACCTAACAAGGACTAATTTTAAAAAAGGAGTAAAAGAAAGGCACTAACTTCAACAAAAGACTCTTAGAGCTTTTATTTTATTAAAATAAAAAATTTTATTTCATTACTATTTGAAGTTACCAATATTCAACTGTTTGGGCCTACAAGAATAATTTCATATATTTTAACCTAATTCATTACAATTAAACACATCATAGTTAATGACAGCAACTTATTTTGTTTAAAAAAAAATGAGTAAAGAACAAGTACCGTTTAACATGAAACATCACAAGCTGGCCCCCTAAAACACGCCCGCGATAACATACCATATTACACCAGAATTCATGTTTTCCTCCACCCATGTAATTGAGTATTATAATAGGTTTTCATTATATTTTAAAAGCATCCTTGGTAAGATTTCAATAGTAATGTCTTAGCACTGCTAAAATATGAGATTCCCTAAAACGTAGGCTCCATGAGAACAGGGCTTTGAATTTTTATTTTTTTCTGCATCCCCAGAGCCTCTCATAGATAGTCATTTATCTAATAAGAAATATTTACTGAATACCTACTTTGTGTCAGACACTGTTTTAGATGCTTAGAATACATAAATGAAAAATCAGATGAAGATCTTTGCCTCAATTATAAATGTTGAATAAAATAATAGAAATCTGCAGAAAAACAACTATTCTAAAGCACTTTATGTATATTATGATAATTTCATGAGAATTCCAGGACCCATGATCCTACCCACTATGCTATAATACCACGTTTGAAAATTTATTTTAAAAAAATAAAATAAAAGCTGCCTCCAGGAGTTCTCTAAACAAAAGTATCTTGAGTAAGGAATACTTTCATTACAATTCCTATTTCATGGAAACTTGAGTGATCTGCCTAAAATTAAACAAGCAAAGAACAAGAACTTCATTTGTCGTAGTATACTGCAGCAGCTCACAAGTGGAAAAATCATCAGAATTCTTGATTATCTATCATCCTCAAGGTGTTTACTATGACAGCTTCGCCTAGGAGCAAAAGCATGAAATACTATCACACTCATTATTGCATTTGTTTTTCGGTGACCCTAGGTCACTGTAGACAGTCATCAGTTATTACTTTTCCTTTCATAACACAACCTGAAACAATTTACTCTCTAGCGTGCAACAATACACAGGACTCAGTGCCTCTCTTTATTAATTCCACCTGAATCTATGTAAATTAAGAGGGGGAAAAAAATCAAGGCTAAATCAAGACAATAGGATCTGGCAATTCTGCAGGCTTATTCTTCATCAGAAGGATTGACCACAATTTGAAAAGGAATTTTGACACCGTTGTTGCTAATGCTAGCTGGGTTTTCTTCCCCCCTTTGTTGTTTTTAAGCGAATGCTGTATTACACAAGATAAAATGGGTAAAGAGAATAGAGAAGTGAAAGAATTGGGAACAAAGCAAAATGTGGAGTCGTGGTTACAGCACAAAGATAAACCTAAAGATAACGAATCAATGCTGGCTCTTCCTTACAGAGTCCTCGTGAATAAACCCTTAAATCCTGCGGTTAATCTATTGTCCCGGCTCTAAAGCTGATCAGTGACACTTCCTTGGGAGATGCTCTTGGCATCGCTCCCACAGAAGATGCTGTAGAAATGGAAAAACGGTTACCTAGGGAAACCAAGGAAGTGGCCAAGAAAAGTATCAGAAGCTCGAGGTTGGAGACACACCACGGGCCTCCAGCAAAGGCTGGCGGTGGGGAGGCGGTAGACATTAACGGAGAGTCCACTTTGCAAGGAAAATAAAATCTGGCCGGAGGCTGTGATTACCAACAGGACCCTCAGGGAGTCAGGCAAGACCAGAAAATGGTAGGAAGGGATTTGCAGGCGTTTACCAGCATCAGGCCCGGGGTGGGGAAGCGTCAGGTGAAGACTGTTTGAGGAGGGGCAGCCTGAGGATCATTAACTCGACCGCGCTGGGGCTGCAGGGCGCCCGCCTGCTCCCCGGGCCTCCGAGGAGCGGCGGGGTCCATCTCTCCGGACCTGCCCTGGCCTCCCCGGTACCGAGGTCCAGGGCAGCCCCTCCTGCCAGCCACCCCACCCCCAGACGCCCGGCCCGCATCCCTTCACCTCCTCACCTTCCAGTGACTCCATGGCGCCACCGCCTCGAGCTCCGCCAGACTCCTCCAACTGCACCACGCCGCCGCCGCCGCCGCCGCCGCCGCCGCCGCCGCCGCCGCCGCGCAGCTCGGGCTGTAGCAACCCGGCCGCGCCTCCCACCCGCTAATATTCCGAGCGCCTATTGGTCCGGAGCTGAAGGGGCGGAGCTACTGAGGGGCGGAGCCTCGGGGTGGAGTTTCTCCCGCTGCCGCTGCACAGCTGGCTCTCGGCGCTAGGCTTTCGCGGTAGTCCTCCGAGTAATCCTAGAGCGGTTCGGTTTGCCTCCTGCCGTCCCACGGCGCCTTTGTTCGATTCCAGCCTTGTTTTCTTCACGCCTTATCCTCCTGTTTAGAATATCTCAGCACCTTAGGGTTCCCGTCCGCAGTCCCCTCGGTCAGTGCAGTTCTGAATTCCCGTCTGTCCCTCTCTGAGGACTTGAAGCAAACAAGCAGAGCCCACGTCCTACACACTACTGAGCAGCACCCTCTCTGTTACCCGCTATTGTCACACTTTATCTGAGTGTATTCCCTAGACTTTATCTTTACACACAGATTTATGAGTTAAGGGACCTTCTTCCTGCAGAAACCATACTTTCTAACTGGGATTGTAGAACTGAGATTCCTCTCATTACTTAGAAACAATTTCCTCAGCATGAAAGCTTGGGCCAAAAAGAGGTGAAACCCAGCCCTCCCTTCATCTTCAGCTACTCTTGGCCTCCCCTGGCCCCAGATTTGATCATTCTTGAACTAAAATAGAATGCAGGTCTCCCAGCTGATGAGGTAACATCAAAACTATGCTTGATCAGGAAGTTTAAGGCAGGAACGAACCTATACATGACAGAACGAAGCCTGTTTCTGTGAAAACCTCTTGGGAATGAAGGTAACTTCAAAACTAGCTAAAACCTCTGCTTAACAGTCTAACACATTTCACCAGAACTAAATGTCTTTGGAAATTTGATTTAGCAGTGATAAGCAAGCCATATCGTCAGGTAACTCCAGTATACCTCTCGGCAAGTTATCAGTATTAATGTAATTTCCATAACAAATCTTATATTAATTTTCTTATTAATCTGTTCAGTTACAAAGTTTTGGCATCATATCTAACTTTGTCTACCGTTAGAAGTATGTATCTTACGAACCAGTAGCCTTTATGAAGCGAGAGTTCTGCTTTCCACTCCAATGATGGCATTATCAACAAGTAAACAAGCACTTGAGGGCAGCACCACCTCTTATTGGGAAGATGATCTAAGTATATTTGAATGTGGTGCAGTCCATCTCTTATATGGAATCATGAGACAGCCCTGTCTCAACTCCTCCCCTACCCCTGGTTCTGCCCTGGCTCTTTTGTTCCTCTGAGATCTGAGATCCTAGACCTAATGGGCCAGCCCACAGCCTTTCCTGCCACTTAGTCATCCTGGACTGAGTATGGAAAGGTCCTTTCTCCTTGGTGCTGCTAAGGCTGAAGTGAGAATCATGGGGGCATTGAAGTGCTTTAAAAGAGCACTGAGAAGTAAAAAAGCACACTTGGAAGAAAAACCAAAAATAAACAATTTACTTTACAAATCACAAATTCTTGAAGTCAAGCCAAAAAATGGAGTTGGCTGATACACACCCTATTGGGCATAAATGCTCTAGTAACAGCAAAAACAATAATAAGGATAATAGTAACAATTAAAAAAAATCATATTAGGCATGTTTTAGGTCCTTTTCATATATTCACTTATTTATTCTTCAAAACAGCTCTACCAAGTAGATACTATAATTTTCTTTTTTTTTTTTTTTTTTTTTTGCGGTATGCAGGCCTCTCACTGCTGTGGCCTCTCCTGTTACAGAGCACAGGCTCCGGACGCGCAGGCTCAGCGGCCATGGCTCACGGTCCTAGCCGCTCCGCGGCATGTGGGATCTTCCCAGACCGGGGCACGAACCTGTGTCCCCTTGCATCGGCAGGCGGACTCTCAACCACTGTGCCACCAGGGAAGCCCTATAACTTTCATTTTTGAGAATTAAAGTCTTCGATTTCTAGATGTCTCAGAGAGATTAATTTTTTTGCTAATATTTTATACTCTTAGTGAATGGTAGCTTGGATTTAAACTCTAGTCTGTCTGAATACCTGTGACAATTTCATGGGACTCCTCACTTCCCTTCCTCCTCACATTGCTTTCTAATTATCTTAAATGTAAATCCAAATATTCAGATTCATTGTTTAAGGTGTATTTGTGTAGGCATTACTCCTGTGAACCTTAATTCTTTAAAATGTGCCTGTCAATCTCTACAGGTAATGGTCTCTCAACACTTTTATGCTCCAGCTACCCTGGCTTCTTCAGCTTTTCCTGGTCCTGATACCTGGGTGAAGAGGACAATTTCTTACTGCCTTCCTAAGTTCCTTCCTCTATCTCTTACATGCCTGGCCTGAGAGTCTCTTTGGTCTTGATGCTTTCCTCTGGCTTTTCTTCCTCTTGATCTATTCCATTTTTCTGATGCATTCATTCAACAAATATTTGTTGAGTACCTACTATGTTTCAGGCGCATTTCATTACTATCCAGTTACTAACATGAATGAAGCTCAGTTTCTTCTCTATGTTCCTAAGCTTTTATCTGTTCATAATTTTCTTTTGCTCTCCAGTGATCTTTTAAGCTAATGGTAACATTCATAGAGGAATATGAATTAGAGATCTTCCCACCTCCCTATCATACAAAAAAGAAAGGAAAGGTTCAGAGATGTTTGCTGACTCGATCCAGATTACAAAACTACTAAGTAGCTGAAACAGATATTGCATGCTTGTCTGATTACATCATATCCCTGATTCTTTACACTTTGCAATACTTTCCCTTCAACCACCATTCCCTGGAGCCCATCCACATCTCATTTGCACCCTCCAAAGGGCTGAGCAAGCTGCTTATATCTTCTTGTTTCAAAGCTCCAACCTCCTGTTGGATCTTACACAAAGATCAATTTCCCTTTCAGAGACATCCTTTGGCCCTCATTCAAATCATTTTCAGAACACAGCTAAATGAGATTCTGAATCTCAGTGAAAAACCAACTCATTTTCTAAACCCACTCTGTAAGGTTTTTTTTTCCCTCCACAGTCTCCAGGGGACTGACCCACCACAATTTAATATATAAAAATTTATTTATACATTTGGCAATCATAACAAAAATTATAGTTTTCATCAAAATCAAAAGAGACATATTTTCCTTAAAAATGGGGAGAAGGGGCCGAACAAGTGTTCTAGACTGAGGAACCATATTCTGAGTTAGGTCTTATTAGTTTTATTTTGTAGATTGAAGCAAAACAAAATCTTTAAGTGTTCAAGGACAAAATAATGATAGTCCTGAACAAGGAAACACTAAAAAAAGGAAAAAGAGAGGATCCTAAAGTAAGCTTTATTGCCTTCATTGATTGGAGGGTTACTCCGTTCACAGTGTGGTAGTGATTATTCTACCTCTTTCTCCTCTAGTTCCAGAAAGAACTCCAATTCCTTAAGGAGCCTCTATTCTCCTCCACTTTCAAAACTAATTCCCAGCTGCAAAATGATGAATTTTTTAAACCTTCAGTTATGATCCCATCTATCTGTCTCTTGCCACCACAATTCCAAATCTCAGATGAAAATCTATTAGTTCAAATACTTATTGAGATACTCCTACATATGTAACACTGTTCTAGGCACAACAAGGAGCTCCAAAGTAGTGTCTTTGGTCTCTAGGAAGTTAACATCTAGTAAAGGAAGCCTGGGCAAGACATAATACAGAACAATAGAGGACAATATATGCAATGGATTAGTAAGTCTTAGATGTTGTGGTACAGCTTATAAGAGTAATTGGTTTTAAGTAAATATTCATTTAGAGATTCACCTATGCTGCTGTATATAACACTAGTTTATTGCTTCCGAATGCTGAAAAGTATTTTACCATATGTTACACCACAGTTTATTTTCTCATTCCTGCAGTGAAGGGCACCCAGCTGCCTCTAACCGGCTGCTACAATGAACATCTTTGTGACTGTCCCCTTATGAACCTGGGCTCAAGTTCCTCTGGGATGCATCCCTGGAATGGATTACTGGGCCATATTCATTTCCAGTAAGTATGCCCAGACTGTTCTCTGCAATGTCTGTACCAGCGTACACTGCCATCAGCAGCGTGTAAGACTGCCCATCTTCCTATATCTCATTAACACCTGGCTTAGCTCTAATTTTTGCCAGTCTGCTGGGAATCACGAGTTGGGAATCTCTTCATAAACTTGCTGATTCAGATTTGCCTTTCAATGAATTGCCTAGTTTTATCCATATTTTATATTGTGATCTCATCTTTTTGTTATGGATTTTTAAATTCCTTGTATATTCTAGATATTAACTTCTTGCTGATTTTGATTAGTTTAAAAATCTTTTTCTAGTTTGTCAAATATCTGATAACTTTGTCTATGATCTCTGTCATTGAATAGAAATCCTTAACTTTAATTTTGTCAAGTCCATCAATATATTTTCTTTATGATTTTTTATTAAAGTTCTCTTCACCTCTAGATTATGAGGGTATTTGTTTACATGTTTTTCTGTTAGTGAAGCCAAACCAAATCCTAAGAAAATGGAGATAATTTAGATTCAAACTGGAGAGGACAACAAAAACATTTTTTTCTAGTGTCTTTTGTGTTATGGGGTAACTCTAAAAATTCAAATAAGAACCAATGCCCAGAATGTTTTGAGACGTTGTGAATTTCAGCTTTATCCAATTTTGCCTATTGTCGCCAGGAAAGCAAAATGTTTTTAGGTGCTCCTTTTCACACCTGGAGGAAGAAAAACAGAAAAAAAAAAAGTGAAAAATATTGAGTCCTTCCCCCTTGCTTTATTATTAATCATAGCAGCTTCTCACAGGCTTTAAAAGAGTTTCCCTTAAAATGCTGTATAGTATTGCAATTAAATATTATATAAATATTATATAACGTTGATGATGTCATCACCACTATAAATCCACTAAATGAACACCCTGGCACTTCTTTATGATTTTAAAAGCCTTATGGCTCTGTTTCTTTTTTTTTTTTTTTTTTTTTGGCTCTGTTTCTTCAAACAAGTATTAGGTACTATAGTTTTTGCAGCTACCTTTTAATGGAAACAGCTATATAAGAATTCACCCTATAAACATATACTAATTACTAATATAATTGATTACTTGGTTTTGCCTAAAGAACTAACAGGTAAAAGTGAAAAACTAAAGCTCTAATTTCCATCATGGATACACATGTTATTAGAATTATCTGCCATTAACTATTTATACAAATGCCCACATTTGTAACCCTGTCTTTCTAGAAAAGTTGCTTTTTACAGTTTTACAATGAAAGTATATTATTCTATTTACTTACTTGCTACTTAGAATGCATACCAAAAGTGTAAGTTTGGTATATTGTTGATCTACTTTTGTCATATGAATCCAACAATTGTTTGCTTGCTGTTTCCAAGAAACAGAGTTGCTTAAGCCTATTCACATTTATGTTTCTTAGCAGCTGACAGATAATCAACAAAACAGAAATAAGAATCTTCTCTGGCTCTGTTTTCAAAACATAATAAAATGTATGTTTTCATAAGAAAGAGAAATTACATATAATAAAATATTAGTATTCGTAGGAATTTAATTTACATATAATTCAAGGAACAGCAGTTTTCAGAGCATTTGAATACTATAAAAGACCGTATGGGGCTTCCCTGGTGGCGCAGTGGTTGAGAATCTGCCTGCTAATGCAGGGGACACGGGTTCGAGCCCTGGTCTGGGAGGATCCCACACGCCGCGGAGCAACTAGGCCTGTGAGCCACAACTACTGAGCCTGCGCTTCTGGAGCCTGTGCTCCGC
This sequence comes from Delphinapterus leucas, assembly GCF_059928025.1. Classification (NCBI taxonomy): domain Eukaryota; kingdom Metazoa; phylum Chordata; class Mammalia; order Artiodactyla; family Monodontidae; genus Delphinapterus; species Delphinapterus leucas. The sequence goes on from NC_143145.1 coordinate 64,146,550, forward strand.
AATAAGAGAGGCTGCGAGAGTGAGAGGCCCGCGCACCGCGATGAAGGGTGGCCCCCGCTTCCCACAACTAGAGAAAGCCCTTGCACAGAAACGAAGACCCAACACAGCAAAAATAAATAAATTAATTAATAATGTTGGCTGATAACCCATAGCTACTTCCTTCCCCTGAAAGGTTATGGCCTCATCATCAGGGAGCAGCCCACAGCCAGTGACTGACTGACTCTGGGGTACAACAGGCTAACCTTTGACTCGAGGTGGACTGAGGCCAGTCTTCAGATAAGACCACATCCTTTCTTACCTTTCTTCTTCCCTACTGCCCTACCTGCTTCCTTCACTCAAGGGGAGTCATCTCTAACAAACCGCTGCCTCAAGAATCTCCCTCTCCATCCTTGCTTATAGGGAACCTGACCTAAGATCCCTTTATAGATAAATAGTAATGCCAATTTAATGACCTAGTGCTATTATTAAAAGTTACTGCATCCCATGCCCAGTAGTAATTGAGTTGATAAGAACTATATATAATACCAACTATTTATTCAGTGCTTTTGATAATTCTCTACATTTTTGTAGGATGTTGTTTTAGAGACACTTGGTTTAATATTTCAGTCAATGGTATTCAGTACATACTTGCTAAATGATATGAATAGATATGAGTGAATGGTGTGGTCTTCAAAACAGTTCTTTTAGGTAGGCAGAGAGGTTTTATTTAATGCATAATGGTTATGGTTAATATGTCACTATGAAGACCACTTCCCATATAGTTTCATGTGATGCTCATAACCTACCTTTGAAGTGGGTGTTATTCTTTCCATTTTTATGTCAAAGAAACAGATTCCATAAGAGTAAGTGACTTTTTCAAAGTTGTAGTGAGTGAGTAAGTGGCAGGGTTAGAATATGTAAATATATTCTCTAAATTGAGATCCATCTACTGTAGCGTAACTGATTTTTCTAAGTAATGACTCTGAGTCTGATGAGAATGACAAAAGGGAAAGCATTGGATTCCTGTTCTGTCTCAGATCATGAAAGAGAGGACTCATAAACTGTCCATGGAATGAAATAAATGGGAATGAAGTAAATGGAAGCCATCTGAATTATTCTTTATTTCCTTCAATGACAGACTCTACATCTGATGTTTTATGTGTCTACGTTTTATGTGTCAATTTGGCTAGGTCAAAAATTACTCTAGGGTTTCCCTGGTGGCGCAGTAGTTGAGAGTCCGCCTGCCGATGCCAGGGGACACAGGTTCGTGCCCCGGTCCGGGAAGATCCCACATGCCGTGGAGCGGCTGGGCCCGTGAGCCATGGCCGCTGAGCCTGCGCGTCCGGAGCCTGTGCTCCACAACGGGAGAGGCCACAACAGTGAGATGCCCCCGTACCACAATTAAAAAAAAAAAAAAAAAAAAAAAATTACTCTAGATATTTCTGTGAAGGTGTTTTCTAGATGAAATTAACATTTAAATTGGTGATCTTTGAGTAACGCAGATTACTCTCCATAATGTGGGTGGGCTTCATCCAATCAGTTGAAGGCTTACCTCCTCTAAGAAGGAATTCTGTCAGCAGAGTGCCTTTGGACTCAAACTGAAATTCTACCCTGGGTTTCCAGCCTAAGGACCTACAGATTTTGAACTTTACAAGTTTATACAACCACAGGAGCCAATTGCTTAAAATCAATCAAGCTCTCTCTCTTTCTCTTTCTCCCTTGATATAGATAGATATAGATATAGATATAGTTATAGATAGGTTCTATTTCTCTGGAGAACCCTGATTAATACACTATGCTTACCCAGGTATTTGGGTAACCAACATCTGGAAAGCAACAAAGTAAAACCAAGAATATTCTCTGAAAGAATTCAAATCTTTATATAACCTTTGGAAAGCAGCAAAGTAAAACCAAGAATATTCTCTGAAAGAATTCAAATCTTTATATAACCTTTGCCCTTATTCGGATACCCCATTGGCTGCTTCCAGTTATCAGAGTTCTCCTTTGTTCCCATCCTCTTTTCAGAGGTAGATATTTCATCTCTTTGTGTCTCAATTTGGACACCATAGAAAGAAGCAAACTATGGCCCAATTAAAAAAAAATAAACCTATAAAGTATCTTAACCTCTCTCCACACTTTACTCTAGAAAGACCCAGAAAGATTTATTAAAAGATTGCCCAACATGGATGGTTGGTTGGCTAAACCATGGACTAGAACCCAGGTCTTCTGACTTCTGGCCCTTTGCCTTTCAGGCTGTAAATTTGTGTCTCTTTTTATACAAATTATTACATAGTTCAGTTCTAGGCATTGTAAGCATAAAAGCCTGTGACTTCAAGGAACTTAAATTCTAGTTCATTGAGCAAGAACATGTGAAGATAATAATAATAAATGACTAATAGCAAATAACATATTGGATATAATTTAAGGGATAATTGAAGGCTATAGAAAATATGTACTAAATAATCAAAGTAGAGAGATTATTTCAGGCTGAGTTTCTAGGGAAAGATTAATGAAGAAGAATGGATACTGAGAATGGAAACCCTACAGAAGTTTACAATCTAGATGGGGTTAATAAGATATAAAAATTGCTAGGAATATATGCTCGCACACAGAACACGAACAATGCTAGAATGAAAAGTTTAGGTCAAAAAGGCAGAGGAGTTATAGGGAAGAAATATTCATATCGTTTGGAATTGGAAAATGGATTGTAGTTAATGGATTTTGTATTTGTTCTTTTAAGTTGTGTAGGATTATGACAGATATTTTGGGTAGGGAGTTGATCACAGGATGAACCAAGGCCAGAAAAGCAGAAATGATAAGGGAAAGTTCAGAGGACAGTGAGAACATGGTGAAGATGGAAAATTAATTAGACAGGTATTTAGTGAGCATTTATTATATGTGGGAAATTAAAATTGGGCCCAGATTACAGAGGGTTTCGGATTGAAATTTGTAGACAGTGAAGGCTCTTCAGCTTTGATAATTTTTGCACAGGATGAAACATTTTTTAAAGTATAATTTAAGATGACTATCTCTGGTAGAGACAGTGAGTGGAGTGATCTTTTGGAAGGACACTGAAATGACCCAAGCCTAACATGATGATGGTTTAGCTTATTGTTGGTAACAGAGTTGGTAGATCCAAGGGTGTGGTTTTATAATGTTTGATATTATCATTCTCCAGGATACAAGTTTATGAATCTTCCCTTGTCAATTACTCCAGCCACCAGTGGGTTACATTAAGTAGATTATCCATGAAAAATAGTAACAAAATGTAAAACACTTTATTATCGGTTGGGCTAATGTTCAAACACTCCATTGTAGAACTGTTGGTGGGACTCCACAGTATAAGCATTGTATTAGTCAACTCAGGCTGCCATAACAAAATACCATAGTTGGGGTAGGTACTATAGAAAAAAGAAACTTATTTTCTCACAGTTCTGGAGGCTGGAGTCAGAGATCAGGGTGGTTGCAGGGTTGAGTTCTGGTGAATACATTTTTCATGGCTTGCAGACACCAGCTTCTTGTTGTGTTCTTACATGGGAGAAACAAAAAGACCTCTCTCTCTCCTCCCTCCTTATAAGGCCAGCAGTAATATTGGGGTAGAGCCCCACTCTTATGACTTCATTTAACCTTAATTACCTCCCAAAGGTCCTACATCCAAATATAGTCATACTGGGGGGTTAGAGCTCCAACATGTGAATTTGGGGGTGGGGGAGGGACACAATTCAGTCTATAGCAGCATTTTTTTTGATATACTAGTAAAAAATTAAAATGTGACATACAAGGTGCATGGCACTGTAATTTACAATGACTAGAATAAAATGGCTATAATAATTGAAGATTAACCATAACTCCATGACTTTCTGACAGTTAAGGTTACCTCAACTTAGAAGAGATAAACCAAATTACAAGATCTCTTTATCAGGTATTAAGAAGTATTCTGACTCTTCAGGAAACTTCCTCCTAAAATTGAATCATAAAAGCGATTTATGGTAAGACATGAGAATTGAAGGCAAATTAGAAAATAAAGATGACTAGTTTGGAGGATTAAAAGGATGGAAATTCTAATGGAAGGAAACGGAAATTGGCAGAGAAGTTCATTGGAAACAAAAATATGCATTTGGCAATTTATAACAATAAGATATTTTACAAAACGAAAAATAAAGCTAAATATGGTATTTTCAATAATACATGAGATATAGTTGTCAAAGTAACACTTTAGTTTGTGTTGCTGTTTAGAAGTGAATTGTTAACATCATTGTGTTTTTTACAAATATTTCTGTGGCAAGATATGAAGTAGCAAAAGTTTTGGTGATTATTAACAAGTCAAACCATTTGTATCAGGGAAATTATAAAATAAAGATAATGAGGTCTTACTGAATTAATTATCACAAGATTGGTGGGTAAATTTCACCACCTTTCTACAACATGAGATTCAACCTTAAGCGATCAAACAAACATTTACAAAGATATCCTGGTAGAACCAATGTAGCCAAGACATTTAAAATAAAGTAAAATTTATTTTGAAATTTAAAATGAAGTTTAAATATTTACAAATGGACCTTAGAAATGCAAAAATGAAAAGGGACATTTTGTTTTCATTGGGATTTTTAAGATTTGTTTCCTTTACACAGAATGAAGCATCTTCATAGCAAACACTTTATAGTGTTTCCTTAGGGACGAAAACAGAAAGAAATTTCAAAATTACTTCTTGTGCTCCAACTGAATAATGAGCACTTTGCTCACTAATTCTGTGAAATCTGTCTAAAAATTGCAGCATCATCACAGTGTTTACACAGCTTTAGAACAGAATTGACCTATTTGAAGTCAATCTGTCCTTTGGAAATTTATTTAAATTGAACACTCTTTTCTGTGGGAAGGCCAAGAGTTTTGCCAATTTATAGATTTTATATTTCCTTGGTCATATCTGACTCCAATGACATAGTTCTGCTGAATTATTAACTTTATCCCTGGTGCTGGGTCTCTTCCCCATGCTCCATGGTGATCACTTTGTGGAAATCAGACTCTTTTCCTTGAATCCCTGTATGCCATTCCCATAAATATCTGCATGTACAATATAGTGGATTTATGATAACCCAGTCTACAGAATAACACACTGAATTAATCCCTAATTTATCCCTCTCCCCACCTCCCCTTTGGTAACCATAAATTTGTTTTCTATGTCTGTGATCCTATTTCTGTTTTGTAAATAAGCTTATTTGTATCCTTTTTTTTTTTTTTTAGATTCCTCATATAAGCAATATATATTTGTCTTTTTCTGGTTTACATCACTTAGTATGATGATCTGAGTTCAGGATTGAAATATATACACTACTATATATAAAACAGATAAGCAGCAAGTACCTATTATATAGTACAGGGAACTATACTCAATATCTTGTAATAAGCTATAATGGAAGAGAATGTAAAAAAAGAATATACGTATATTTATATATATGTATGACTGAATGACTTTACTATATACCTGAAACGAACGCAACGTCGTAAATCAACTTCAATAAAACTTTTTTTTATTTCCAGAAAACCCTAAAAAAAGAAAGAATAATACACTGAAATCACAAGTTTTTGTCACTAAACTTAGAAACTAAAATATTAAAGATATAGTTGAAGAGTCTTCTACAAGTCTCTCTAATTTAGATACAAAGTAGTTATTAAATTTTGGTTTTAAATAACAATTTTTAACAAACTTATTTAACAGGTGAAATTAAAATAGATATCTGAGCCAGATCATAAATTAATAGAATTTTTTATCATTGGAAATTTCTATTTTAAATCAAATCACTTCTTCAAATTTTAAAAATGAAAAGATAAGTATCTACTCTTTATTGTTTTAGATGTATATCTGGATAGAACTTTCAAAATATCCAAATGATTTACAGGACTTTTCACATCTCAGTGTAATGGTTCACTCTTAAACAGCAGTGTCATCTAATTAATTTTACATTAACTTGTAGGAATACGGGGTATAAAATTGAATGAAATATAATACCATGTTTCCAAGTAAAAGGATAAACAAAATAGAAGGCACAGTAATATGGCAAAGTTTAATAAATTTTATGAATTGTAGGACACTAAAAATCTTTAATTGATAGAATTAGATATGAATACCATTGAAAACAATAGGATTTAGAACAACTTATAAACAGATTGAGTCAAATGTTTTCTCTAGGGAAAGACAGGTTGAATTCACTTTTTTCTCTTCTCTAAATTGTCTTTACTGTTTCTCAAGGCAGAAATTTTATTTGGCTGCTCGCCAGATATCAGCTTTCAACGTAGCTTTGTACTTATATTAAAGAACATTACTTGAAATTTCAGAAGATAATAAAATCAGTGACCATTCCTGGATAATATTTTCTGGCTGACACTTAACAGTGTCAGAGTTGAGTATTTACAACAGAAATTGCATGGCCCGCAAAGCCTAAAATATTTACTACCTGTTTCTCTAAGAAAAAGTTTGCCAATCTACCCCTGCACCACAAACCTGGATTCGCACCCTTCGATTCCTTGAAAAATAGATTGAGCTCCTCTGAGGCACCCATTTCATACTTATAAGATATGGATACTAGTAGCTAATTCATGAATTATTATGTAGATTAAATGTGGAAGTTCAGGTGAAGCACTTAGTACATAGTAGGTATTAATAAATGTTAGCTGGAATTATGAACTTGAATCAAGCCATACTTTGTTCTGTATTATCTCACAGATTTGCCTATAGATACTTCAGTCATTAACCAACACAATTCATAATCTTCACTAATGTTATAAGTAATAAGTTGTTAACCTGTGTGGAATGTTTTAAAACAAAAAAAGTTATATTCATTCATAAAATTTAATGTAACATACATAATCATCTTTCTTACCAAGTAGCTTTATTCTGATTTAAAACACTTTGAAGAGCCTCCAGTACTGGTTAAGATAGAGTAAGTATATTCCACCCTGTCTCTGCCACTGAATGCAACTAAAATCCCTGGACTGAAGGTATGCAACAGCTATCTGAAATATATGGCAGCGGAGAGATTAGAAAAGAAAGGTACTACTTGATATATGAGCAATTTGGCAGGGGGTTTCCTTGTTTGTTTTAGTTTTTTTAACCTCCTGACCTGAGCTTGTAGGCATCCCAAATGTCAGAAGTACATACCAGCATGGACCAAAAAAGGAACAAAGAGAAGCACTGTCTTTCTGGTTTGAGAATTGAGAAGGGGAACCATCATGGAATAGAGAGAGTGGGGGCGCTTTACTGTCTTATTTTTACTGATATTTTTTCTGTCTTAGCCCTGCCCTCAGGTAAGCTCCAGTCCTGAAACTACAGTTCCATGGAGGCAGGGCAGTAGCAGGGGACAAGAAAGCACTTATACCTCTCATGGAGAGATTCCTTCTCTTTGACTAGAGGGACTGCGGTTGAAAGAGTATGGAGAAAATCCCCATTGCTTTTGTTTTTTTTCTCTCTATCCACTTGCCACTTGGCTCTGGAGTCCAACTTAGCCACTGGAAGTTGATGATAGAGTGGGGAGACTAAAGTCAAAATTACTCAACATAAAAAACATGGGAAGGGCTTCCCTGGTGGTGCAGTGGTTAAGGATCCCCCTGCCAATGCAGGGGACATGGGTTCAAGCCCTGGTCTGGGAAGATCCCACATGCCACGGAGCAACTAAGCCCATGAGCCACAACTACTGAGCCCATGTGCCACAACTACTGAAGCCCACGCACCTAGAGCCCATGCTCTGCAACAAGAGAAGCCACCACTATGAGAAGCCCGCACACCACAACCAAGAGTAGCTCCCACTCACCACAACCAGAGAAAAGCCCGTGTGCAGCAACAAAGTCCCAACACAGCCAAAAAACATAAATAAATAAAATAAAATAATAAAATAAATTTATTTTAAAACACACAAAACAAAACATGGGGACATTTTGAGAAATTACAAGGGAAAACTCACTCAAGAGACAACAACTCTGAGAGGAACTAGATGCTGAAAATAATTGAAGACTTTAAAGCAGCTGTTAAACTATGTCCCAGGAAATAAGGAAAAGCACTATTGAAAAGAAAGAATAGAAAATCACAGGAAAAAAATAGAAGCTATAGAAAAGAATCAAATGGACATTGTAGAAGAGACAAAGAAAATAAACCATAATCAAACCACTGAAAACCAGGCAAAGAAAGAATCTTGAAAACAGCCAGAGAAAAAGATGAACTACTGATTTAAATGACTATGGATTTTTCATCAGAAACCATGGATGTCATAAGGCAGTAGAAAAGCAATTATACAGTGCTAAAGAAATGATGTGTCAATTTAAAATTCCACATCCAGCAGAAATATTCTTATTCAAGAACAAAGGAAAAATAACAACATTCATAAATGAAGGAACACTGGGAGAATTTATGGCCAACAGACCTGCTCTAAAAGAGATGCTAAAGGAAATAATATCAGAGGGAAAGCTGGAAGGTCAGGAATGCAGGAAAAGTAACAGATGTGGTAAAGGTCTGGGTGAATATAATAATTTTCTCCTCTTAATTTCTTTAAAATAAATGATGATTAAGAACAAAAATTGTGACGGGGTTTTCAGTGTTTGTAGATAGGATATAAATGATAATCACAACATAAAGGGGAGAGGATAAAGATATCTCTACAGTGGTAAGGTTTCTAAATTCCACTTGAAAGTGGTAAAATACTAAATTTAAGTAGAATGTAAAAAGCTAAGTATGTACATTATTATGCCTAGAACAACAACTGAAATAACTGAACAAATGATTATAGTCAAAACTCAATAAATAAACTAAAATGGACTACTAAAAAATATTCAAATAATCCAAAAGAGAACAGGAAATGAAAAAGACAAACAGCAGAGGAGACAAACAGAACAAATAATAAAATGGTAGACATAAATACAAACATATCATAAGTACATTAAATGTAAATGGTTTCAACACACACTTAAAATATAGACTTATAATCAGTAAAAAAGAGAACCAACTATATGCTGCTTATAAGAAATCCACTTTAAATAGAATGATGGTAGTTGAAAAGGATGGGAAAAGATAAACCATGCAAACATTAATCACATGAAAGCTTGAGTATTATACTGACAGCAGGCAAAGTAGACTTCACGGCAACGAAAATTACAAAAAATTGAGTGACATTACATAATTAATTAAAGGGTCAGTTCATCAAGAACACACAATAATTAGATTATGTCACTAACAGAAGACCTTCAAAATGCATGAAGCAAGTACTGATAAAGCTGAAAGGAGAAATAGAGATATTCAAAATTAGATTTGGAGATTTCAGCTTTCTTCTCCTGTTAATTAATAAGACAGGTAGAATAAACAATCATCAAGAATGTTAAAAAGTTGAGCAATCAGTTGAGCCAATCAGCTGTAACTAATTGACATTTGTAGCTACTCCACTCAAGAACAGCAGAAATAAAAATTCTTTTCAAGGCAAATGGGGCATTTTCAGTAAATGAAAACATTAAGAAACTTGAAAGAATTGAAATCATCGAAATATATCTCTGTCATAATGAGATTAATTAGAAATTATTTTTTTAAAAAAGATATATGGAAACACTTCCCCATAGTTGGAAATTAAACAATACATTTCTGAATACCCATGGGGCAAATGCAAAATCAAACCACAGTGAGATACCACTACACAATATTACACATTTCTTAGAATGGCTAAAACAATAACTAACCGACAATACTAAGGACTGGAATGCAAAGAAAGTAACTGGAAAGTCTCCTATTTTGTTGATATGAATGCAAAGTGCTACAGCCACTCTGAAAAAGTTAGGCAGTTACTTATAATGTTAAATATAAATCTAACCATTTGACGCTAGCAATCCCACTCCAAAGTATTTATCCTAAATAAATGAAAAACTTTGTTCATACAAAATCCTGCACCTGAATTTTGTAGCAGTTTTATTCATAATTTCCAAAAGCTGGAAACAACTCAAAAGTTTTGACAGTTAAAATAGATAAACAAACTGTTGATATGCCAATAAAATGGAATACTACTCAGCAGTATAAAATAACAACTCTTGATACACTCAACAATGTGACTGTATCTCAAAGGCGTTATGCTGAGTGAGAGAAGCCAGTCTTAAAATGCTGCATTCTATTTATTTCACTTTATATAGAAAAGTTAAGTCTACAGAAACAGAAAATGCACTAGTGGTTGCTCACCAGTAACAGTTGTGGGGGGAGAGTGTATAACTATAAAGGGGTGGCAAAAAGGAGTACTTTGTGGTGGTGGAAATATTCTGTATCCTGATAGTTAATTGGTGATTACATGACTCTATACATGTGTTAAACCACAATGAACTGTACACCAAACAAATAAAAAGTTTGACTGCATGTAAATTTTTTAAAAATTATGACAGCAAACCAAAGGGCCAGTTTGTAATTTCTTTATTTACTTCATTAATTAGAATAGGAAAAACTAGGAAGCAGGCAAAGATTAGGTCGAAGATGAACTTGTGGCTTCTTTAAGCAGCATAACAGACCAAGTTGGTTGACCATTTGACAAAATGTTGGAATTAAGAATGCATTTTTATATAGATCAGTGGAACAGGTTAGAAAGCCCAGAGATAAACCCACACACCTATGGTCACCGAATCTTTGACGAAGGAAGCAAGAATATACAATGGAGAAAAGACCAGTCTCTTCAATAAGTGGTGTTGGGAAAACTGGACAGCTACATGTAAAAGAATGAAATTAGAACACTCCCTAACACCCTAAACAAAAATAAACTCAAAATTGATTAAAGACCTAAATGTAAGGCTGGACACTCTAAAGCTCTTAGAGGAAAACATAGGCAGAACACTCTTTGACAAAAATTGCAGCAAGATCTTTTTTGACTCACCTCCTAGAGTAATACAAATAAAAACAAAAATGCTCAATAACAAAAGAAACAAACAACCCAATTAAAAAATGGGCAGAAGACCTAAATAGTCATTTCTCCAAAGAAGTCATATAGATGGCCAACAAACACATGAAAAGATGCTCAACATCACTAATTATTAGAGAAATGCAAACCAAAACTACACTGAGGTATCACCTCACACTGGTCAGAATGGCCATCATCAAAAAATCTACAAACAATAAATGCTGGAGAGGGTGTAGAGAAAAGGGAACCCTCTTACACTGTTGGTGGGAATGTAAATTGATACCACCACTATGGAGGACATTATGGAGATTCCTTAAAAACCTAAAAATAGAACTACCATATGACTCAACAATCCCACTCCTGGGCATATACCTGGAGAAAACCATAATTCAAAAAGATGTATGCACCCCAATATTCATTGCAGCACTATTTACAATAGCTAGGACCTGGAAGCAACCTAAATGTCCATCAACAGAGAAATGGATAAAGAAGATGTGATACATATATACAATGGAATATTACTCGGCCATAAAAAGGAATGAAATAGTGCCATTTGCAGAGACATGGATGGACCTAGAGACTGTCATACAGAGTGAAGTAAGTCAGAAAAAGAAAAACAAATGTCGTATATTAGCACATATGTGTAATGTAGAAAAATGGTATAGATGAACCCACTTGCAAATCAGAAATATAGACACAGATATAGAGAACAAATGTATGGATACCAAGGGGTATGTGGGGGTGGGTGTAATAGATTGGGATTGACATATATATGCTACTATGTATGAAATAGATAACTAATGAGAACAGACTGTATAGCACAGGGAACTCTACTCAGTGCTCTGTGGTGACCTAAATGGGAATGAAAATCCAAAGAAGACAGGATATATGTATACATATGGCTGATTCATTTTGCTGGATAGCCAAAACTAACACAACATTGTAAAGCAACTATACTCCAATTTAAAAAAAAAAAGAATGAATTTTTAAAATGGTTGAAGAAACAAACCATGTGAATAACTTCTATTTGGTAAAATTTTTCTCTCTAGTGGTTACATTTAGGGATATCTTGGTATATATTCTTTTCTACTACAACTCAAATATTTTATAAAAATTTTAGTAAAAATTTCTTATAAATGCAAGGTTCCTTCTGTAGTGGTTTGGACTTGACTTTTTAAAAATGTTTGCCAAGAGGTTCAACATTAATGATCTTGTTCCTTTTGAATTCCAGTAAGTCTAGTCCAAGTTTCATTACTAACTAGCCATGTAATCCTTGAACAATATCTGCCTTCAGTTTCTTCCTTCATAAAATAAAAATGTTAACTATAGGATCCATGTCATCGGAAAACATCACATTTTGTGATTCTAGCAGTATTCTGTAGCCATTTATGGAAGGAATAGCTCTTGTAGGCTTTGGTCCAACCAAAAACATCTTGTTGAAGACTTACCGAGATATTGCCTGATTTATTGCTACATTGGGCAGTATAAAGCCATTCTGAAGTATTATTAGTAACACCTTGACTCTGAGCCAAATTATTAAGGTTGGGCATATTATCTATAAAAGGCTATTTTGATTAATTGCTAAGTCTCTGGAGAAGGACAGATCCATATTAGCATCATAATCTTATCCCCTATCATCAAATGACTTTTGACAACTTCATCGGTTTCTGTTTCTCCACCTGTAAGTAGAGGTGGTAATAGCACTTCAAAAGGTTGTGGTGAAGAGTAAATCAAACAATACATGAACATACCTAGCAGAATGGCTGTCACATAATAATTCATAATTACTACACTCATGTAAACTCCAATTTCTGTTTTTTCTTGAAATTAAACAGTACTCTGTATTTCCAGCACACAGGACTGAAAAGCATAGCATCAAAGGCTCTTCAGGTAACACATGTACCACCACCTATACACTTGTGGGAGGAGGGAACCAGAATAAATATATCTGTTAGAAATGTGATGGAATTGAGAGAAAAATCAGGTGAAGAAGTCAACACCTTAAATTGTGAGTTAAATCACAATTTTACCTGTTGTATGTCACCAACAGTGAACATAAAAACATAACCAAAGAAAATCTAGGAGCACTTTGGAAAACTCAACTGTCACTGACACTTCAATTAGGCTATCTCTACCCAACTGCAAAATTTTTCATTACTCATGTTACTGAGTCCAAGCTTATACTGCTCGTCACACAACAGGCCAATAAATCAAGAGACAAGGTGATGGAGCAAGGATTAGCGACTTTATTCCGAAATCCAACAGACAGAGAAGATGGTGGACTAGTGTCCCAGAGAACCACCTTACTCGTGTTAGAATTCAGGCTTCTTTTATACTGGTTGGCTAGTTATTGCAAACATTTTTAGTGCCGGCCAGACCCTGGAGGGGATGTGATAATACTTTGTTCCTGCAGGTCTGGTCATTATGATGTTCCTTTAAACCTCCAACAAGACAAATGTTATTCTCTGTTCTGCAGCTTTTCAGCTCTATATGAATGAAAAGTGTTATACCTTTAAAGATCAAGCCTGAGAGGCAGAGCCTTGAGATAGGGCTGTATATTTCAGGCTATAGGCAACATTCTTTTACAACAGTGCAGAGCCAGCATGACTAAGCACAGGCAATAGAGCAAGCACAAAGGTTAGAGCTAAAGGATTAGATCCAGTATGGAGTCAGGTTTGTTCTTCTCTGTGACACTCAGTACACACATTTCTTACCTAAATCTTTTAGTTTCCCAGCTGAAATCATTTATGTGTTCTTTCTTGGTTAACTGTGAAGATTTGAAAAGAAGTCCTTCTGTATCCATTTCCTAGGGCTGCTGTAAAAATATTATTACAAACTAGGTGACTTAAAACAACAGAAATTTAATTTCCTCCCCTCTCCTCCTCTCTCCTCTTCTCCCATATCCTCGCATCAACTACTCTAGCTCATTTTCAAGGATAGAGACCATGTTTTTATATTCTACTTCAATCCCTCATTGAATCCAGCGTAGTGCCAAGCCTTAAGTGTGTGTTTCTAATCATTACAATTCTATTCTATGATTTCAAAAAATTTTGTCACATTAAATTGTGTCCAAAGTCCTTGAAATGGTATATTTTGAGGAACCTGTGAGGGAAAATTTGAAGGCTAAGGAAGGAGGAAATGATATATATGATATATACGAGAGGAGGGATGGTATATAACAGTAACTAATCCCTTTGTGAGACAATGGTAGGAGTACTGTTAAGATGATGCATTTTGTCCAACCCACTCATCAAGATACAGAGTTTCTCATGTAATAGTAATTCTACATTTATTGAGCCAGAGCTTGGTGCCAGGCATACTGCTTAATGCATCATACACAGTATCTCAGCTAACCCACTGAGCAATCCCATGAGTGAGGAACACTTTATTCTCCCAGCTGTGGCTTAGAGAGGTTAACTAGTTTTCTGAAGGTCACATGATTAGCAAATGACCAAGCTTGCTTTCAAAGCTCAGTAGTTTGACTCTAGAAGCACATTCTATCTGGAAAATAAGAGGATGGCATTGGCTTGCTTATTTATAATAGCCTGTTTCATGGTTCAAAAACTGGGGGAATTGATAAGTACGTACTTTTTTTTTAAGCACTCCTCTTTCTGTCATCACTGATTTAAATAATAAATATTCGTTCTATTTTTGTAAATAAAAGATTTCTTTATTGTATAGTTTCTCATTGTTTCAGAAATTCAATAGATAATTTAATTTATATTTTCCCAAATTTCTTATTAAGCTTCAGACTTTTGAGACTTGAAACTATTAACATTATTTCTTTTTAAAGACATAATTTTTCTATTTGTGATTATTAATTTACTTTTTATTAAAGTTTCTCATGATAAACTTCAGTCAAAATTAGAATAAAACAAAAATTCATCTGTATGCCAGCCAATTGATTTTCTCAAAACAGATTGTTTATTATCGTTTATTATCTTTATGTTAGCACATAATTTTTCAAATGCTCAGAAATATTCCTAAGCCTCATTGTTTTCATGTTACATATTTTATTTTCAAACTTGTAGTTAATTTAAGTAATACATAAACCTAGAGGGAATAAAAAATCCACTTCTGGTGGAGTAAACAATTGGTAGTTCACATCTGACGTTTATTCAGATTTTAAGATGATTGCAAACGTTTAATCAAATGATTTAAGACTAAACAAAATGGGGGATTTGGAAGTACTTAAACCTCTTGTGACTAACTTGTATTGGATTCAGTTTTGTTCAAACGTTTCTAGTAACTTGGAAAATCTTCAGAAATACCAATAAATTAATTTACAGTGAAACATTTATACAACGTTAATATTATGTAAATAATGTTATTAACCAGAGCAAGAGAAGAAAAGGAAACGATGCTTGGTCACCCCCTAGTGTTTTTTTTTTGTTTGTTTTGTTTTTTATAAATTTATTTCTGTTTGGCTGCATTGGGTCTTCATTGCTGCGCGCAAGCTTTCTTTAGCTGCAGTGAGTGGGGACTACTCTTTGTTGCGGTGTGCGGGCTTCTCTTGCTGCGGAGCACGGGCTCTAGGCGCATGGGATTCAGTAGTTGTGGCTCTCGGGCTCTAGAGCGCAGGCTCTGTGGTTGTGGTGCACGGGCTTAGTTGCTCTGCGGCATGTGGGATCTTCCCCGACCAGGACTCGAACCTGTGTCCCCTGTTTTGGAAGGCAGATTCTTAACCACCATGCCACCAGGGAAGCCCCTGCTAGTGGTTTTTCATTAGGGTTTAGCTAGGAGAAACTGCACTAGTATGGGAACTACACAAAAATAAATTATATGTGTATTCACATGTATATATAAATAAGTATGTAAATTAATATATATGTAAAATAGTTACAGCTGTTGGGGCCATTTTATTATATTGTCTGCATCATATTCTGAGATGTAAGTAAATGACTATAGAAATAGATAATTTAAAGAGTGTCTCAAAAAATAATTATTTTTTTTTCTTTTGGAAAATAAAACGTATTTAAATAGCTATTTGTGGCAATGACATAATATTAGTCTAAAGTTACAATTATTGGGCTTCCCTGGTGGCGCAGTGGTTGAGAGTCTGCCTGCCGATGCAGGGGACACGGGCCCGTGCCCCGGTCCGGCAAGATCCCACATGCCGCGGAGTGGCTAGGCCCGTGAGCCATGGCCGCTGAGCCTGCGCGTCCGGAGCCTGTGCTCCACAACGGGAGAGGCCACAACAGTGAGAGGCCCGCGTACCGCAAATAATAATAATAAAGTTACAATTATTAGAGGGTGTTTATTTTACTTTCTTTATTAACAAATTAATATATTCAGGAATTATCTGTTATATTTTAATAATGTAACGAGTTGATAGCACCATTATTACTGGATCTGCTGATTTTTCATGCTTTTTTAAATGAATAAATAAATTTTCAGTATCATTTTATACATGTGTAAAATTTGAATTTCACATATATTATTTCTGATCAAGATATAAAACATGGCTAAAGTAAATTTTTAGGCTTTGAAAATGTAGTAAAAACTGTAGGTTGGACCATCTGTCTACTTATTTTAATTATTATTACTATTGTATCTTCTAGGATGCAGTGCCTACATTTATCTGTCACTTTATAGTTTCTGGTGGGCATTTATGATTGGCAGTTAAGAGAAAGGTTTGATTTTTGAATCCTGTTTTTGCTACTTAGCAATATGATTTACACAAATAACAGTACTATACCTCTCTATGTCTGTGTTCTCATTTGTGAAACAGAAATACATTTCTCTCTTGAGAAATAGGTATAGTTGTAAGGGAAAAACCCAAATGAACCTTTTGGCCAACCCAATATAATAAAGATCAAGTATTTTGTAGTTACCAAGTGCTCAAAAGGTAATATTAAGATTTTTTTTCCTGAATGTATTTCTATCCATATTAGCATGGGCTTAGTTTTTTTTTTTTTTAAGCAAAGAGTTTTGTTTTGTTCCTTAGAATTCTTTAATTTTTTGATTTTCATTTTTAATTAGCATTATTTAGACTGTGCCCAGAAAGAACAATGAAAGATACTTATAAAGTGAATAACTTGTGTTCTGCTCTGATTTAGAGTTTCTAAGGTCTGTAAAAGTACTCTGTTGTTTCAGAATCTGAGAACTTTCTGTGAAATGGAGATTTGATTAAAAAAAAAAAGAGTACTTGAAGGAAGAGTGAAGGATTATAGATGTTAGGAAAGTGTGGTAGAAATAGTATGCAACCTTTAGCAATATTTGTAATAAAAGAAGGAAGGTGAGAAAGTTATTTAGATGCTATAGTTACAGCATTATTCTATTCATTATTTTTTACTTTAGAACAAAAATAATTGGAGCCTGGTATTAACAAGACTATAGATAGATCTTAGAAATATATTTCATACTTTACTTTTAGTATAGAAATCCAATGGTGTTACAGAAGGTATTTAAGAAGTGTTCTTTAAAACTTTACATATGCCTAGCTCTCAGGGCTATGTGAAGAGTAATCATAAGGTCAACATAGTTGTTGAGTTAACAGAGCTCTAGGCATTCCCATTTCTGATGGTCTGTAGGACGTTTACTCTGGAGTATCCTATCATGATCTTAAACAAAATATACTTAAAACTAAATGCATCAAAATTTCCCCAAAGTTTTCTCTTTTCAGAGCTTCCCCAATTTCTGTCAGATATTAGTAGCATTCTTCAAGGCTAGAGGCCACAATCAACTTCAATCTGTTCTGTTATTCCTTGTGGTGAAACTATCTTGAAAATAAAACTTCAAATCTGTGACAGGCTTTGATTATGTATTTTTAAAGCCACACTTGACATAAACTTGCATTTATAACAAGAAGACCATTTGATTCAGAAAATATGTGTAACTGATCCTATATGTGAGATGGTTATTAATGATAATTCAAATTTCTAAGTAAATCAATTTGAATTACTACTAGGAAACACAGTAACTAGCAGTAAAATTCATGCTGGGAAAGGAAAGTTGCTTTTTCTACCTGGAAAGTCAAAGTGACTGAGTTAAAATTTTAAAAGTAAAAATCCTAATTATGTTTCCACAATCCCTTTATCTCAACATGTGGAGGAAAACCAGGAGGCAGTATCTTTTAGAATAATATGACAAATTTAAAGCTTTTCCTCCCTAATAAAGTTTTCTTCTCTCTCTCTTAGTGATACATGCCATAAGTGTGGCTCTGAGGACAGTTTTAAAAACATACCAGAAATATTGAGTGGTTCTGGGAGGGTTCAATACTGAAAAGCCTAAGCAAGAGAAAGAAACAAAATGTAAGAGCTACGTTGCTAAAAGCTGACATAGGTAAAAGGACACACATTATACCTTATAGGAGACTATGATAAGAATAATAATGTCAAATTATATTTCATTGATTATTATTTAAATGTTTTGCTTTATCCATAATATATTTGGATAAAAATAGTTATAATATTTTTGTCATTATGTACAAGATGTGAAGGTAATCTGGTCCCTGTTTCTCCATCTTGGTCGAAAGTGAGGCCTGTACTAACAATTTGATTTAGAGAATGTGTAATAAGATTTATGGACCAATGTGATAAATAGAGATTTATTGATCTAGATTTAGAATAATAGGTAGTGAAGAGGCCCTTTTTATTTGTTTAATGTATAGTCAATGCACATGAATATTCCTTGCAGTGTCCAGAACTCATCTATTCCCATTCATGTTACAGAACCGTCTCATCATGTATCTTATTATCAAGTGTGTCATTCTTGGTTCAAGTTGTAACCCCCATCACAGTAAAAAGGTAGTTTTAGAGTGCCATGGCTTTTGTAAGCTGTTTGTATTGGGAAAAATATCTTTTTGCCACTATGCTTTGAAATATGATTTTAAAAGTTTGTTGTATCATCACTTAATGTTGCTGCACCATCCATCATGCTGCCTGTGATTGAATATTGACTTCCAGTATCTCTCCCAAAGGATGTTAATGTGCTTCATTGATCATGCTACAATATAACTTACAAAATTGGAGTATACAGGAAAATATGAACCAATTCATTTTCTGTTCATGTTAAATTTACTGTTTTAAATTTCATAATATATATGAAGCACCATGTCTTCCAACCAGGTCTTCCCTTGAACTTTTTAGGCCAAAATCATTGCATTTCTACAATACGATCTCTTTTAATATTGACCATACCACTGCCTTCTGCACACCACCACCAGTGGTGAATATGTTCAGATTGAGAGGAGCATTCTCATTTGCATACACACAAAATGTCCCATCCTTCCTCTGTCAGGATTTAAGAGCAAGCATGATGTCACATGTTGGTCAGAAACAAGAGAAGGAATCAAAATTAGTAGAAAGTATTTTACTTCAGTCTATATGTTGTAGTCAAAAAAGTATGTATAAAGATGAGTGAAAATTTTTGAAGCAATAGAAATTGAAATAACTAAACTCTATTAGATCAGTAAATGTTAAAAATATCATATATGTGTGTGTGTGCGTGTATATATATATATATATATATATATATATATATATACACACCAAGCAGTATGCTAAGAGATTTTTCTTTCCAGCAGAAAGAATACAAAATTAGATTTTACAGCTGCTGCCCTCAAAGCAACTTACAATTTGGAAGATGTATGTATACACAAATGCACAAAGTAATAAACAAACACATGCTAACAGTAGGAAGTTGAGGGAAGAGAGGAGGGGGTTTTGGTTGGGGTATTTTTTTCCTGATATGCTTTACACCATCAAAGTGAGATATATCTACTACAAAAATATGAATTCTTCACAAATCAGGAATAGATCATCAACTGGATATCATGTTGGTTTCCAATTGCCAAAATTATTGCACTATTATGGTACGTTTCAGTGTCCTCCCTGGATTCCTTGTAATAGGGCCTGAGTTTGTTGTGGAGACACTGGGGACATTGAGTTGAAGAAATGATAGCAACAGATGCTGCTAAATATAAACCTGATGCTTATGCAACCATTATACCAAGGATAGAAGTATCTGTTTAATTCCTTTCTGTGGCGCATGTACAAGAATATTTCTAACAAAATGAACTGAATTTGAATGTGCAGTAGGCCATTTATAGTTGATAGCTTTGGAAGGAAGAACTAATCTCTATACATCTTAGTCTCCTCCTAGATTCAATACTCAAGGCTGCTATGAGGACCAGGTACAGAGACCTTTAGCATATACTGGCCTCTCCTGCTTCCTTACTTTTAAAATTATCCATTTGTAGCACACTTATTTTCTTAAAGTTGTCCTTGATATTTCATTTTAGCCTAATTTTTATCCGCATAATTTTAGGGGCTAAGAAGGAGAACATACCCCATAATTTGTCTAGCAATACTCACTGTATGGCTCTTTTTTTTCTTTTTTTTTTTTTTTTTTTTTGCGGTACGCAGGCCTCTCAGCGTTGTGGCCTCTCCTGTTGCGGAGCACAGGCTCCAGACGCGCAGGCTCAGAGGCCATGGCTCACGGGCCCAGCCACTCCGCGGCATGTGGGATCCTCCCGGACCGGGGCACGAACCCGCGTCCCCTGCATCGGCAGGCGGACTCTCAACCACTGCGCCACCAGGGAAGCCCTGTATGGCTCTTTTTATAGTCTGCTAGTCTACCAAAATAATCTGTGACAATTTCAGAGTAATGTGACAGGGTACGTTCAACCACAGTTGAAATCAAAATAATTGCCTCAAACCTGTAATATTATTTTACCCCGTATCATCAGGATAGTAAATCTTTGGAGGCAACTGTAGATAAGAGTTTATTTCCAAGGGACATATTCTCCGTGGATTTGTAACTGAAACTTTATCACTAAACCCTATATTATTCTCAATCATATGCTTTTTTGTTATTTTTTTATGAAATAAATGTGGTCATTCTCAACCAAAATTTGGAAAGAATAATAATGCTATTCTTTAAAGTAAGCAGTTTTCTATCCCTAAAGCAAATAGCCTATCCTAATAGGCAAACTGGGACTTAAGGGGCCATTTGGTATATTGCCTCACAGACAAAGATAACTGCAGGACTGCCAGGAGACAAATTTAAATTCTGTTAAGAATAGCAGGAAGTATTTTGGTTCTCAGCAGGATAGCACCACTTGTGGTTTTGTTAAGTACAAAAGACAAGTCAGCTCAACTCTGTGGATTTTGTGTGTGAATGGAAACAACTACCTTCTGTCCTAGTTCTTCACTGGAGTGCTGACATGTGCAGTGCTTGAAAATTCAGATCATTTTATTGGAATCAGCCAGAGTTTACCCTGGCACTTGAAAAGAAGAAACTATTTCAATAGTACAGTAGCATCCATTTTCATGTTAGCAGAAGGCATATAATAATATTCAGATGTGAGATTTGTTGGCTATGTTGCTTTTATGGTAACAGTGTACAGTGTGGTAGAAGAGAAGGAAAGCACGGTTAGCCATTACATTTCTTAAACCTGTCAGAAGTGGTAGATAAGAACAATTAAGAGATATTATCCCTGTATTAAAATTCTAGAATGTAGAGAATTTATGAATCTCAGATTAAAATTCTTAATGCATTTCACTAGTACTCCATAAATTTGAACCTTTCAAAGTCTGTGACTCTGGATGTGTGTCTTTCAACTACTTTTGGTTCTATTTATGTTGGCTGCCATGGGCACAAATACTGTGCAGTGAAAAATCAAGTGGAAAATGGAGGTTTAATTGGCAGTTAAGACACGAATAAACCTTTATTGAGCACTGCTGACTGACAAATGCACAACCTAAAAGATGAGAATTAATGTTTTATTCAGTGGACTCACCGAGGACTTCAGCCTGGGATACAGCCTCTCAGATAGCTCTGAGAGACTGTTCTGAAGATTTAAGGGAGGAGCCAGGATATACAGGAGTTTTTGCAAACAAACAAACAAAAAACCCAGGTAGTTGGAACATTAAAAGATTACTGCTAGCTAAAGAAAACTAGACATCTCAAGCTAATGAATTTAGTGCTTTTCTATGTACGGGAAGATGCAAGAGTCTGAGCTTATTGAAATTAATCTTTTGATATGCACCTTAATTATCTAGGGCCAGTATCCTGTTTTACTCCATCCTGAATTCCCTCAGGGTGCACTTTTGTGGGTGACTGCAGAGGCTGATGCCTTGATGGCACGAAACCTGTTTTTTCCCTCAGGGTGTACCACAAGGGGCAGCTGAAGTGGTTGATGCCTTGATGGCCTCAACATCCTTTGTTTACTGAAATGGCAGGTGACATTCTTTGTCCACAGCACCCAAGAAGGGTCAAACAATTTATATTCAATCAGGTTAGGGTTAAGGTCAATGATACTAAGTAGAATTGTGTACTCTAGAATCCTATTAGGGAAAGAAGTTGTTTGAATGTTGGGGTCAGACGTGTTTGTGGTGAGAGTGGTCCCTTCAGTTTCACCATTTCTATTTGGTTTTACATGAATCGCTGGTTCGTTGTTGTTGCTCTTGTTTTATTTTATTTTCTTTTATTCAAATCTTATATGTTTCACTTATGTCTCAAGCTAGATTTCCCACAGACCAGATACTATATTTAATGTCTTGAGAAAATGCACTCTTTCTGACCTTATCTTAACTTAAGGAGGAATTTGTTCTGAGGGCCTATGTATAAGGAACATTGCTCAGTGTTTTCAACTGTGATTTTGGACAAAAATAAAGAAATATTTTTATTGTGGGTGATTTCGTATACTGTCCTCTCAATGCTGAGAGTTTAAAGACAAATACTAACTCGGAGAGGGTATTGTTTGTTAAATGGGAAATTGAGTAATGTGGTTCAAGTGTATTGCATATTGAATATTTAATTTCACACACAGCCAAAGCCTTTAGGTCATAAGGAGTGACTATTTCAGTGAGGCCATGAAGCTGACTCTCCTCTATGCCTTATTTTCAAGGAGGGTTTTATCAAACATTACATCATAATTTCTTATTATTTATATCTTGTGAAATTGAAACAGCAGTATTTTGTAGAGTTTGAAATGGGATTTTTAGTTTTTCAAAACGAGGACTCCTGGAAGTGATGTCTGGATATTGGACTCTTCCTCAGAATTGAGGGTGGGTGGAGCTTCTTTACTTCATCGAGATATGCTTCAGGTCTGACTCAAGAAGGCCCAACATGTCTCTCAGATAATTGCTTAGGCTAACTCATGGATAACTGTGGATTTTCTAAAATTCAATAAAATCCTTGCCAGACTTAGCAGAAAATTAAGATTTCACGACAAACCATTCTCACTTAAAAATATTGATCCATGGCTTCCCTGGTGGCGCAGTGGTTGAGAGTCCGCCTGCCGATGCAGGGGACACGAGTTCGTGCCCCGGTCCGGGAAGATCCCACGTGCCGCAGAGCGGCTGGGCCCGTGAGCCATGGCCGCTGAGCCTGCGTGTCCGGAGCCTGTACTCCACAACGGGAGAGCCCACAACAGTGAGAGGCCCGTGTACCGCAAAAAAATAAAAATAAAATAAATTTAAAAATTGATCCAAAATTTCTTTTTAAAAGTATTAGCAAGGGCTTCCCTGGTGGCGCAGTGGTTGAGAGTCTGCCTGCCGATGCAGGGGACGCGGGTTCGTGCCCTGGTCCGAGAGGATCCCACATGCCGCGGAGCGACTAGGCCCGTGAGCCATGGCCGCTGAGCCTGCGCGCCCGGAGCCTGTGCTCCGCAATGGGAGAGGCCACAACAGTGAGAGGACCGCGTACCGCAAAAAAAAAAAAAAAAAAGTATTAGCAAACAGAATCTATTCACATTAAAAAATAATAAACCATGACCAAGTGGGATTTGTTACAGGGAAGTAAGGGGGAGGCAATATTAGAAAACCATAAATTGAAACCTATCAATTTAAAAGACCAAAGGAGAAAAATAATATCAACACTATCATCTTCTTAGACTGAGAAAGGCATGAAATGCCAATTTGTGTTAAAAAAAAAAAAAAAAAACTGAAATAAATAAGAATTGATGGCTACCTCCTTAACATGATAAGATAAAGGTGTGTATGTGTATATATATATATATATATTTATTTATTTATTTATTTATATATACACACATATGTACATACATATATGTATATATTCCAAAAATATACATATATACACATGTATATATTCAAAAACCTGTATCTTAATGGGAAAGTGAGAGTGCAAGAAAGAAAAGAGTGGTATGAGATATTTAAAGTGCTGGAAGAACAAATACTAACCTAGAATTCTATATCAAGTGAAATTATCCTTCAAAAATCAATGACAAATAAAGACTTTCTCAGAAAAACAGTAGCTGAAGGAGTTCAGAGAAAAGGAAAATGATAAAAATCAAAAACTTGGATCTACATAAAGAAAGGAAGAACATTAGGAAGAGAAGGAATAAATGATGGTAAAAGAAAATCTTTTGCTTTTCTTATTCTCAATGAGTTATTTTCCTTTACTTATTTTTATTTATTAATACATGTATTTATATTATCTTTTACTTATATTCTTATTGTTAAGAATCATTTTACTTTTCTTATTTTTAATAGGTAACTGCTTCAAGTAATAGCAACAATTTTGGGGTAATTATAGAATATGGATAAATGAAATGAATGACAACAATGTTATAAGAGAGGGGAGAGAAGAATTATAAATACTCAATTATGCATAATTTGGACTTTACTAAAAATAAAGATTTCTGTTCTGTGAACGGCAGAGTTAAGAGAAGGGAAAGAAGCCACATATTGGGGAAAATATTTGCAAAACACCTGTCTAATAAAGGACTTATGTCCCAAATATAGAAAGAACTCTTAAAACAAAAATTAGAAAACAACAAATCCAACTGGAAAATGGGCAGTAAATCTGAATAGACACCTCACCAAGGAAGATATACAGATGGTAAATTAGCATATAAAAAGATGCTCAACATTATTTGTTATTAGGAAATTGCAGCTTATGAGGAAGTTGAGATAGCACTACACACCTATTAGAATGACAACATTTCATAAAACTTATAATACCAAATGCTGATGAGGACACAGAACACCAGGAACTCTCATTCATTGCTGGTGGGAAGGCAAAATGTTACAAACACTTTGGAAGACAGTTTGGCAATTTCTCACAAACCTAAACATAGTCTTGTATGTTTAGCCATATAATCTAGTGATTATGCTTTTAGGTGTCTACCAACTTGAGGTGAAAATTTTTGTCCACACAAAAACCTGCACAGAAATATTTACAAGAGTTTCATTCATGATTGCCTAAGCTGGAAGTCACCAAGATGACTTTCAATAAGTGAATGGATAAACAAACTCTGGATACAATGGCATATTACTCAGCTATAAAAAGAAATGAGCTATCAAGTCATGAAAAGACATGGATAACTGCATAGTGCTTAAATGCATATTGCTAAATGAAAGAAGACATTATGAAAATGCTATGTATCAATACCATACTATACAATTCCAGTTATGTGTCATTCTGGAAAAGGCAGAACTATAGAAACAGTAAAAACTTCAGTGGTTGCTTGGGATTCAGGGCTGGGACTTGATGAATAGGTGAAGCACAGGCGATTTTTAGAGTGGCAAAACTATTTTATATGATATTGCAATAATGCATATATAACACTATGCATTTGTAAAAACCTATGGAACTTTACAGCACAAAGTTTGAGCTTTAATGTATGCAAATTTAAAAAATATTATTGCAAATTTAGGATACTATAGTAGCAATGTGCACATTTAGCAACCAGATCTTAGCTTCTAATCCCCTTCTCCAAAAAAAGAGCCAGGGCTTGGAGAAATGGCCGATTCTGAGACTGGGCAGGGAATGTACAAAATATCTCAGGATCATCTTATAGTCCCAGAAAGTAAGTAAGCGCTCAAAAAAAATCCACATTGGTGGGAATAAGGCAAAGGGGCACAGGAGCCAACAGAGAGAATCCCCGGTGACCAAACCTGGAACTATTTGAGTAATAAACAAAATAATATTGTTTTGCATTATGTATTATATATTGTATTATTTAGAATATAACCCAAAATATAAAATAAATATATATGGTCCATAAATGCTGAATAAATAAATAAATGGGGGAAAAGAGACAAAACTCCATGCAGAATTCCAGATAAATTATACAGACGCTCTAGCCCTAAAGGAGAGGATACATCACTCTCCACTCTTTAGCGTGGGCTGTGCATGATGATCACACATCTTCTTTCTAAAGATCATACATCTTCTTTCTAAAGGGTACAGTATGGAAAGGGAAAAGAATAAAAATAACTTTTCAAAGGAGAAACCTGACGAAAAGAACTTCTGCCTGGAAATCAAAGTCAACATCAACATGACATCAAATATATAGCATGTTGCTAATATGTATCTTTGATATGATGTAATGAAAATGGCTCTTTACCTTTGTGATCTGCTTCCTCAAAACCCAGAACCTGAGTCTAATCCTGAGAAAAACGTCAGACAAATTTCAATTGAGGGATATTTTACAAAATACCTGACCAGTAATCATCAAAATTAAGTCATTAAAAACAAGGATAAGTCTGAAAAACTGCCACAAGCTAGAAGAGCCTAAGGAGACCTGACAATAAATATATATATATATATACATATATATATATATATATATATATATATATATATAATGTGGCATCCTGAATAAAATCCCGGAACAGAGAAAGGACTTTAGGTAAAATCTATGATAAATGAATAATATATGGACTTTAGTTATTAATAATATATCAATATTTGTTTCTCAATTCTAACAAATGTACCATAATAGTGTAAGATGTTAATAATAAGGGAAACTGTTCCAGTTTTGTACAGGGACTCTGTACTATCTGCTCAATCTGCAAATTTAAAACTGTTCTAAATAATAAAGCCTATTAATTAAAAAAGGAACTTCAAGAGACTTCTCAATAATTACAATATATAGACCTATTACGAATTCAGATTCAAACTAACAATAGAGTCATTTTGTGAGATAATTGTAAACTGGACAGTGACTAAATATTTGATAAGAAGACGTTATTCTTTTTCTTAGTTGTGATAATGCTACTGTAATAATATATAGGACAGTCTTTATTTTTTAGAAATGCAAACTGAAGTATTTAAAATTAAAACTATATGATGTCTGGACCTTCCTCAAAATAATCCAGTTGGGTTGTAGAGTGTGGGAGTGTAGATGAGGCCAGATTCCCCAAGAATTGATAATGTTGAACCTGGGTAATGACTAGATAGTTCATCATACTACTTTTTACTTAATATATATTTAAATATTTCTATTAACATTTTTTAAAATTAAAATTTATATTAAAGAGCTGTCATGAGTAAATGAATATTTGTCCTTCTATGTCAAATATATTATTTCTTCTCATGAATTCATTGTTCTTCAATTGTGTAAGAAGGCATTCTTCTATGATAATGCAATCCTTTTATATTTCAAAACAATAGCTAAAAAAAAGACAAAAAATCCCGATAGTGTTTAACAAAATATTTTACATACAATTCAGTTCAGTGATCTGGGTTCAGTTAAGTTATTATGTTTATTACTTATGTTTAAATGATAGCCATTCTATTCTTTCCCTTTTGCAGACCAGCACTAATCAAAAGAACATTGTGAGATATGTAGAATAAATCATAAATATTTTCTTTCCCAACTAAACCCTCATATTGGAAAAAAAAAGTGATTTAGGTGCTTAGTCTTGTGTTAATTTATCTAACAATTTCAGAATTACAGATATTTACAAATTAATCTTAGCAGCTAAGATTGGCCTTTTTTTTTTTTTTTTTTTTTGCGGTACGCGGGCCTCTCACTGTTGTGGCCTCTCCCAGGCTCCGGATGCGCAGGCTCAGCGGTCATGGCTCACGGGCCCAGCCTCTCCGCGGCATGTGGGATCTTCCCGGTCCAGGGCACGAACCCGTGTCCCCTGCATTGGCAGGCGGACTCTCAACCACTGCACCACCAGGGAAATCCTAAGATTGTCTTTTGAAACATGCTCCTTCTATTCAAAAATTATTCTGTATCATGAGCTTATAAGTATTTAAGTTAAATATTTATTAATGACATGACATACAACATATTTTACTATTATTTCTACTGAGGCAACATTTCAAAAAATGACTCAGATTTTGTTAAATCATAGTTTTAAAAATAACCTCAGTATATTTTTATTTTGACAAAATCTCCTGCATTTCTAACGTATAGTTTTAGTAAGCAATGCTATGTTCCTGTCGAGGCAGGCTTGATACTTCCCAAAGGGTTTTATTCTATTGCCAAGTAAAGGAACCTAACCAAACAAAGAAGCATATATTTCTCTGACCATCTCTGACTGACACAAGAGACCTTACCTCAGGAGAATGTATATAAAGAATATTCCACTTGGCTAAAGGTAATAAAGGCAAATCATACTGTAACCCTAGGACTGTGAGGCTTAGGGGAAGATATTTGTGACAAATGTATTAGAATTACCAGGCAAACATTTTAGTTTGATCAAAACTAGTTTCCTGAGGACTTAAATTTATGTGCATATATTTATGGCTTACAATCCAGTTGAGTGAAAAGGGGGAATTGTGCTCCACAATGTCCTTGAAAGGCACTGATGTCCTTGGCTACCACTGCTGACTTTTTCCTTTCTTGGTACCAAGATGATCCACCATTGCTTTCCAGAGTGAGTAGCTTTTTAAGCAAAATTCTAAAACAAAATCTCTTTGCTGTGTTTTAAGAGACACAGGCTATTTTTTCTTTTAGAACCGCATATGGCCACCAGGAGGCAGAAACCTATTGCTCATTATTTATCAATATTTACAGAAATATGATTAGAAAATAGAAATATAGAAAAATATAAAGGTATATTTTTATTTTACCCTTGAGATAGATGAATGATGATTTAATTATTATTAAATAACTTGATTTTCCTATCTGTGAAACGTGTCTTATTTAACACAAATATTTATTCAAGGACAATTATAGAAAACATTTGATTAATCAGAATGTCTATCATATAGAAATTGCTTAGAATTAAGAGGAGAATTCTTTTTATTTAAAAATTATTTAGAACAATAAAAATTTAAAAGTCAACTCTGCTGGTGTAGTAAATAGCTTCATACCCCCTATATATGCTGGCTGAGATTTTGAGGGCTTCAGGTCTTTTTTTTTTTTTTGCGGTACGCAGGCCTCTCACTGTTGTGGCCTCTCCCGTTGCGGAGCACAGGCTCCGGACGCGCAGGCTCAGCGGTCATGGCTCACGGGCCCAGCCGCTCCGCGGCATGTGGGATCCTCCCGGACCGGGGCACTAACCCGTATCCCCTGCATCGGCAGGCGGACCCTCAACCACTGCGCCACCAGGGAAGCCCCCATTTTGTTTTTAAATCAACAAAAAATACTTCTTTAGTATGTATGAATGATGTGTGAGTGTTATATCAATCATACAATTAATACTGTATGCTGGAAATTGGTATTTATTAAAGAGAGCTTTCATGATATAACTAACTAGAGGAAGAGGAGTCTCTTAGTCTAGAAACTGGGATAGGAGGAAAAGTCTGTAGATGAAAAGGGAGAATTTTGGGGGCAGTGTCTCATCTCTCTTTAGAGGACCTCATGAGTAATGGGAGGGCCTGGAGATCTTGGACTGAAGTTAACTAGACTGAAAATAAGAAACCTTCCTTTAATAAGCCAATTAATTTATACTCTCTCTGTTTTTCCTCTTTTTGATTTCCTTGGTGTTTATCAGACTCTTTGCCTGGTCTCAGTTTTACCAAGGGGAACCAAGAGAAAGGAATTTTGTTTGCACTTAAATCAGAAGGCTAAAAAGAAAACAGCTCTCAGAGGTGCCAGTAAGAAATCAACGTCATCAAATGATTGATCCTGTCAAATGATTCCCCCTGTCCTCCTAGTGTCAATCCCTGATGGCTTCGTGTTTTATTTCATTATGAGTACTTATGTTCCCTTCTACTAGCTATTGACATTGTGAAACTGCAAAGGTAACAGTTGTAAGAAAAAGGTAGAGCTGAACTTGAACTGACCCTAAGACAGTCCTGAAGTAGTTTTCCTCTCTCTTTCTCTTTCCTCCCCATTCAAATTTTGCCCCTCAAAGTTTGACTTTCCTATAGTAGACTAGGGTAAATGTTCTAAGTATTTCAGTTGCCAGCATTCAACTGAACTGGGTTTTATTAGTCTGTAAGTTTCACATGGTTGGAGGTCATCCCTATGGTTAAACCATTGTATAGAAAGCATCCTGAAAGTACCTCTCATGTAGAAGGGACTTATTCATCTTTGTTCAATAAGTGAATAAGTAAAACCTCTGTGCTATTGGATAGCACTACCCATAAAGAAGCAACAGCCATTTAACTATTCTCTCTGAGTTATCTAAGACTATAAATACATATTTCATAAAACAACACAACAACAATATTAGTAACTAATATTTATACTGAATTCCAGGCAGTTTTATAAGGTGCCTTATATGTATTAACTAATTTCAACCTTTTAACATTCTTCTTGTCTACTATTATTCAACATCCCTAAGAGATGCTATTATCAATTCCTTTTGCAGGCAAGAAACTGATACCCAGAGTGGTTAAGGAAATTGGGCAAAATCATACATTTACTTAGTAAGAAGTCTAGGTTCTGGGTCCATGCTATTAAAATCAGTCTCTCCTTCGTATATTTGCCAAGTGTTTCCTAAAACTGTCAGTCACTGGGAGTTCCACTGAATGGACAAATGAAAACTCAAGATGTCTCTCTGATATTTGGGGAACTGGTGAAATGTCTGACTTCTGGTGGTGGTGACAGTTGGTATCCTCTACCACCTCTCCCATAGTTGGTAAATGACTCATTGGAAATTTGTAGAGATAGAGGTGAAAATTACTCTTGCCACCAGTGTCAGTTATGCATTCCTCCCCATCACTTTTCCTTATGCCCCTCTCCCTCCCCAGGACCTAGGGCTTATCTCCATGCTTCCAGCTAACTTTACATTGATCCTAGAAACTTAGGTATGGAGCTTCTTTCCTGTTTTCTTTCTCCCACATGAAGTTAGGTAGTGGCTGAGGAGTGCAGAAAGGGCTCGGCAGAGGGATTGAGGGAAGAAGCTAGGGTTGGGAGGATGGAAAATGGCAAGCAATTCATTAGGTACTCCTGAGGATTATAAGAATGGTGAAGCAATAAAACAGAGGAAAGTAGTGATAAATGAGTAGGAGGAGAGGAATGTGGAGAGACAAAATGTAAGTGAAGAAGCTTAAGTGAGAAACTGGTGGAATGAGGCAGGTGGGCCGAGTAGGATGGAGTCAAAGAGGAAGACAGCTGTGTTAGGATATTGTCAGATTGAACCATGAAGGGAGGAACAGATGGTCATGTTTTCCTACTTTCAGCTGCAAATGCTGTCTTTGCAAAGTCAGACTCATTCAAAATATTCTTGTATGGGCTGGAAGCACAACAAGGCACTGTTCTGAGAGCAGGGAAAATACCCAACACTGTGAAGCAATTGTGATTCCAACAAGTGGCAGGCTGAATACTGCTGGGTGTTGAACACATCAAGAAGTTGTTTACTCAGGATTCACTGTAGCATGGGACTCAAGAATGCAGTCCATTTTCATGTTTGCTCAAGTTGGCTGGAGTTAGGAAATGTCTTCACTGAGGTTTTTTTTTTTTTTTCTTGATTAAACCAATGAGGGAACACCTGTGGAACACACAAAATTTGAATTTTCTTAGAAATGTATTTTAAATCTCTTGAATCTGCAGAAGATAAATGACTAGGAAAACAAATGCTGTTTCCAAAGAATTGAATTTATAGGACCAGAGGGTGTGTGTAGTAATGAGAAGGGCTGGAGCAAAAGTTTGGGGAATTATTTTAAATCTCTTGAATCTGCAGAAGATAAATGACTAGGAAAACAAATGCTGTTTCCAAAGAATTGAATTTATAGGACCAGAGGGTGTGTGTAGTAATGAGAAGGGCTGGAGCAAAAGTTTGGGGAATTAAGTACCAAGGAAAAGGTTGTAAGCCTGCTGGGACTTAAGCCTGTTCAGTAGGAAATTGAAATCACTGTTACAGGCTTCACAAAGTTGCTGTCCATTTGATCTGTTGATGATCAGGGAGGTGAAACTCAGGTGAGAAAATAGGTGGATAATCCAGGAAAGGAGGGGAGAAGAGCAAATACCCAGTATCATGCAACTTAGAAGGGCTGAGCAGACACGGAGCCAGTGGTTCAGGACTGAATGGAAACTGGACCTGCATGGACCAGGAGATACAGTGGTTTGAAGGACCTGTGTTTTCTCGGGTAGAGATCCTCTAGAATAGGGGTCCCCAACCACCGGGCCGAGGACTGGTACTGGTCTGTGGCCAGGGCCGCACAGCAGGAGGTGAGCAGTGGGCAAGAAAGCTAAGCTTCATTTGCCACTCCCCATAGCTCCCCATTGCTCGCATTACCACCTGAACTATCCCCTCCCCTTATCCCCACCCACCACCCCTCATCGCCGCTCTCCATGGAAAAATTGTCTTCCACCAAAATGGTCCCTGGTGCCAGAAGTGTTGGGGACTGCTGCTCTAGAAAACAGATGGGTTAGCACGTGGTTTATTATTTCTGGTACAAGTTGACCTGACAAACCCTAGGCTAGAACCCTGCAGAAGAGCAAGCTGTATTAGGTGACGGTTCTATAAAAGCAGATGTGGATTCACCATTTTATCAATCTCATGAGATGTAGCACTTTGCAGGGCAAGGTGACTAGAAGGGAACCTGACTGGGGTTTCTCAGGTGTTGGAATGTTCCGATCCTTGATCTGGATGCTGGTTACCTGATCATTTAATAAAAATCCATAAAACTGCACACTTATGTGCACTTTTTTTTTTACTACTTAATTTTACTTCAACAAAGTTAAAAGAATATTGATGCCTGGGCATTACCTTGCAATAAAATCAAAATCGAAGGAGATAGGGCCACATTCTTAATATGTTTTAAAAGTTTTCCAGGTGATTCTGACAAGAAGCCAGATTTGAGAATCACTGAGAAGGAACTATACACGTATAGGCACACTCTATATCCCTATATCCCCAAAGTGAATCCTTTCTCTGCTTAATTCTTGGAAAGCAGAATAGGGTATATAATTTGTGATGTGTAATATGGTAGTCAGACCACTTGAAATGTAGCTAGGCTGACTTGAGATACGTGTATAAAACAGACACTGGATTTTGAAGAATTGGCACCAAAACAAAATGAAAAAAGAATGTATCATTGATTTTTATATTGATTACATATTAATGGACATAGTTTTAGATATACTGGGTTATTTTACTGCTTTCTTTTTATTTTAATGTGGCTACTAGAAAATGTTAAATTGCATGTCTGGCTTGTATTATTGTTCTATTAGACAGCTCTGGTATAGTTTGAAAAACATGGGAAATGTCAGAGAAGATAGACATAGGTTTCAGTCTTGGCTTTACAACACAAAAGCTGCATGGGCTTGGACAAGACACTTGACCTCTCTGAGCCTTATGTTGCTCATTTATAAGGAGATAGTATACTCATATTTCAGAGTACTTGTGAGAAATGGGGTTAATATAATCAAGCATCCAATACATGTTTGGAACATGATAGCTATTACTACCCTGGGAGAAGATTGAGTCTTCTCCCCCCTTCCTATGGTACTAAAAGACATTTTTTTCCCACACTTGCACCACATGTTGTCAGCTGAGAGATATAGTGTCTATAGAAACTGAGGGGTACATCAGGGCATGAGTAGAAATCATGGATAAAGGACAGCAGCAACTGCTTTGCCAGGCAGGATTCTGTCTGTACTGGGATGCACGCAACTTTCCTGCTTCTCACTTTTCCTCTGACGTCTGTTTTTTTCAGCTGCTGGATTCTTAACCTTGGTATAAGTCCTTGTGTCTGCTTTCATCTTGAAGGCCTTAGCTCGCCTTTAAAAACTTAACTCTCACTTTCAAAATTTTTCTGTTTCTATGTTAGGCCCTTTGGCATGGACCCCAACTGTGTCTCAGGGTCTTTGTGCCTGAGACATACCCCAATGCCCACACTCTTCCCTATGAGTGATCCCTTGGAGCTTGGTCTGCCAGCTGCTGAGGAGCTGTCAGACACACTCATGAGTTCTCAGTGACTTTCATAATCTTCTGGGTCTTCCAGGTTCCCTTCCTTAGGGTCTCAGATTTCTACTCCTCCACCTGGCTTGGTGTCTCTCCTCAGAATGTGCTCTAGCTAATTTGGATAATTTTTAAAATATATGACCCCATGTTTTCCTACCTCTGTACGTCAGTTTTTGTCATTTTGTTTTCTATGCAGAATGTCTAATATCTCTTTCTTCAGTGAATAAATATATCAATAGGCGGATTCTAGCAAACATTTAGAGAGGAGCTAACACCGATCCTTCTCAAACTCTTCCAAAAAATTGCAGAGGGAGAAACACTCCCAAATTCATTCTATGAAGCCAGCATCACCCTGATACCAAAACCAGAAAAAGATATCACAAAAAAAGAAAATTATAGACCAATATCACTGATGAACATAGATGCAAAAGTCCTGAACAAAATAATAGCAAACAGAATCCAATAACACATTAAAAGAATCATACACCATGATCAAGTGGGATTTATCCCAGGGATGTAAGGATTCTTCAATACAAGCAAATCAATCAATGTGATACACCACATTAACAAATTAAGGAAAAAACACCATATGATCATCTCAATAGATGCAAAAAAAGGTTCTGACAAAATTTAATACCCATTTATGATAAAAACTCCAGAAAATAGGCATAGAGGGAACCAACCTCAACAAAATAAAGGCCATATATGACAAACCCACAGCAAGCATCATGCTCAATGGTGAGAAAATGAAAGCATTTCCACTAAGACCAGGAATAAGACAAGGATGTCCACTCTTGTCACTCTTGTTCAACATAGTTTTAGAAGTCCTAGCCATGGCAGTCAGAGAAGAAAAGGAAATTAAATGAATCCAAATTGGAAAAGAAGAAGTAAAATTGTCACTGTTTGCAGATTACATGATACTATACATAGAAAATCCTTAAGATGCCACCAGAAAACTACTAAACTAAACAATGAATTTGGTAAGGTGGCAGGATACAAAATTAATGCACAGAAATCTCTGGCATTCCTATACACCAACAATGAAAAATCAGAAAGAGAAATTAAGGAAACAATCCCATTTACCATCTCAACAAAAAGAATAAAATACCTAGGAATAAACCCACCTAAGGAGTTGAAAGACTTGTACTCAGAAAATTACAAAACACTGATGAAAGAAATAAAAGATGACATAAGCAGATGGAGAGATATACCATGTCCTTGGATTGGAAGAATTAATATTGTGAAAATGACTATAGTACCCAAAGCAATCGACAGATTCAATGCAACACCTATCAAACTGCCAATGGCATTCTTCACAGAATTAAAACAAAAAATTTTACACTTTGTATGGAAACACAAAAGACCCCAAATAGCCAAAGCAATCTTGAAAAAGAAAAATGGAGTTGGAGGAATCAGGCTCCCTGACTTCAAACTATACCACAAAGCTATGGTAATCAAGACAGTATGGTACTGGCACAAAAACAGAAAGATAGATCAATGGAACAGGATAGAAAGCCCAGAGATAAACCCACGCCCATATGGTCACCTAATCTTTGACAAAAGAGGCAAGGACATACAATGGAGAAAAGACAGCCTCTTCAATTAATGGTGCTGGGAAAACTGGACAGCTACATGTAAAAGAATGAAATTAGAACACTACCTAACATCATACACAAAAATAAACTCAAAATGGATTAAAGACCTAAATGTAAGACCATACACTAAAACTCCTAGAGGAAAACATGGGAAAAACTCTCTTTGACATAAACCACAGCAAGATCTTTTTTGACCCACCTCCTAGAGTAATGGAAATGAAAACAAAAATAAACAAATGGGACTTAATTAAACCTAAAAGCTTTTGCACAGCAGAGGAAACCATGAACAAGACAAAAAGACAACCCTCAGAATGGGATAAAACATTTGCAAATGAAACAACAGACACAGGATTAATCTCCAAAATATATAAACAGCTCATGGAGCTCAGTATCAAAAAAACAAACATTCCAATTAAAAAATGGGCAGAAGACCTAAATAGACATTTCACCAAGGAAGACATACAGATGGCCAAGAGGCACATGAAAAGATGCTCAACATCACTAATTAGAGAAATGCTAATCAAAACTACAATGAGGTATCACCTCACGCTGGTCAGAATGGCCATTATCAAAAAATCTAGAAACAATAAATGCTGGAAAGGGTGTGGTGAAAATGGAGCCCTCCTGCACTGTTGGTGGGAATTTAAATTGATACAACCACTATGGAGAACAGTATGGAGGTTCCTTAAAAAACTAAAAATAGAACTACCATATGACCCAGCAATCCCACTATGGGGCATATACCTTGAGAAAACCATAATTCTAAAAGAGACATGTACCACAACGTTCATTGCAGCACTATTTACAATAGCCGGGACATGGAACCAACCTAAAAGTCCAACGAGAGATGAATGGATAAAGAAGATATGGCACATATATACAATGGAATATTGATCAGCCATAAAAAGAAACAAAAATGAGTTTTTTCTAGTGAGGTGGGTGGACCTAGAGTCTGTCATACAGAGTGAAGTAAGTCAGAAAGAGAAAAACAAATACTGTATGCTAACACATATATGGAATCTAAAAAAAAAAAAAAAAAAGGTACCGATGAACCTAGTTGCAGGGCAGGAATAAAGATGTAGACATACAGAATGGACTTGAGGACATGGGTTTGGAGGGAGAAGTTGGAGCGAAGTGAGAGTATCATCGACATATATACACTACTGAATGTAAAATAGTTAGCCAGTAAGAAGCAGCAGCATAGGACAGGGAGATCAGCTCGGTGCTTTGTGATGACCTAGAGGGGTGGGATAGGGAGGGTGGGAGGGAGACGCAAGAGGGAGGGGATATGGGGATATATGTATATGTATAGCTGATTCACTTTGGTGTACAACAGAAACTAACACAGCATTGTGAAGCAATTATACTCCAATAAAGATCTATTAAAAAAAAAATCATTCCAGCGTTCCCCATGATCTTTCCTATTGAGTGACATTTCTCCCCAAGAGTCTATATGGGATATTCCATGTTCATCCATTATTGCTCATTAAACTTAGATATTTATTATAGATATGTATGTACTTGTCTTACCATTACTATTATAAATGAGTACACTTTAATAAACCTTAGGGTCCCAAGTGGCCCTGTCTTTGTATGGAGCCACATTCAAAAGAAGTCTCATCCAAAAACCAGAAATAATTGAAAAGTATTCCCAATATTTACATGTATCTCTTTCAGAATATTAAAGAATATCTAATTAACAACCTATAAAAATGCTCTTTTCTGTCCTTCTGTCCACACTACATTGATACACTTCTCTGTTTCTTCATTGAAGCCTCTTACTTGTCAAACCCCAAAAACTTGCTTTTGGAAACTCAGTTTCATAGCTTTTTCTAATCCTCTTTCTAATTCTTAGCTCTTTATTATACAAATTGACTTAAAAATGCTAGCTTGATAATTTTTTTGTCTGCTTCAATCTTTAACTGTTTTACCCCTCAACAAAGAACAATTGTGGTCCTGTTTCTTCATGAAAAAATTCTCCTTTTTCCTCTTATCACTCTAACCTGTGTCTAGATCTATTCTCCCACTTTTGTGTTACAAAGGCCTGGGAGTCAGCTGAGCAAAAAATAAATTCTCATTACACAGTGGAATAGAAGAAAAGTTCCTTATAACAAGGAATGGAGTAGTGATGAGGAAGGCTGGGAATACTGATAGAAAAACTATGGGCACCATCATATATTTCAGTTTCTATTGGTCAAAGATTTTGTGGTCTTTTTAAAAAATTTTACTCCTTACTGCACCTAACACAGAGACTTAAACTTACTAAAAGCTCATTAAATATTTCCTAAATAAATGTGATGACTTACCGAATTTTATTTAAGACCATCTGGGAAAGCAGGTTCTGTTTAAGTTGTCACTCCCTAGCTATAGCTATTTTTACATAACTTTTTGCTCTTAAAATTCACAGTTATGTATTGTTTTATGGATTTAAAAAAGCATGTGGGGTAAAAGAAAACTTAGAAATTTAACGGGACAGTCATAATAGTCACACCATCCTACTCAAGTGAAATGTGTAAAATGAATCATGGCAGCCAAAGTGCAAACATGTGTTCTGTTAAAAATTACCTACACCATTACCTTGGCCATTCTTATTTCTTGGTTTCAGAGTCAAAAAAGTACATAATACTTCTTTAGTCCTGTTAGGTTTCCAGTGTTAATTTGATTACTACTATTTTTCTGTTTTTTTCAATTGATACAATATTCAGGAAAAAGAATTTAAGGTCATATATATATATATATGTATGTATATATGTATATATATATGTATATATGTATATATATGTATATATATATATATCAACAAGAAACATGTTTTTATATACTCAAAGAAAGCATATATCAATGTGCTTTCTTTGAGTATATAAAAGCAGATTTCTTTTATTTCCCCATTTTTTTCTATGAAGTCCTTCTGTTGAAGTTCATCATATTCTTATCAGAACTCCCATTTCTTTAGGCTATTACTGTATATTAGAGTTCATTTCTGTAAAGCATATTCTTAGAAACTCCAGTGTACCCTTGTTCAAGGCCCACAAACATCTCCCCAGAGATCTTCCTCTCTGGCTAATATGTTACTTAGGCCAGGAGATTAGGATACAACCTCCTTTTTTGGCTAATAAAAATTCCAGCAAACTGAAGGGAATTCATACTACAGAATGCCAACAAATACCTTTACCAAGGTCACTTCTTAACTAAATGACATACTCTGACTTGCTCATTTATTTCTATATTGTACTATTAAACAGCTCATCTCCGTTAAGTCGTATCAAATCTTCGTGTGTATGTGTGTAAATGTGCAGCGTAGAGTTTGAGAATCAAATTTAAAAATAGTTTATTGCACACACTAGGAAAAAAAGTGATAGAAATCAAGTGTTTATCTTCTGTAATGCAATATTATGTAGCTTTTACTATTTTCAAACATTAACTTTATCGTTGAATTGCATTTTCCCCTAATAGATCTGTGTGTAAACCTCTCAACTATATTGTGAGCTTCGGGGGGCAGACATTTATTTATTAATATTTGTTGAGTATCTAATAGACAACAAGATTACAAAGATAAATAAAGGAGGGCTGCTGCCCTCAAGGAACTCATATTCTAGTTGGAGAAATACACATGAAAACAAATTGCTATGGTCTAGTGAGATATGTTTGCAGACCAAGTGTTAGGGGAGCAAAGTACATAGAGCAGTTAATTTCCTAGGATGGGGTTTGGGAATAGGGATGCAAGTCCAAAAGGCTCTATAAAAAAGGGTGAAGTGAGGCATAGTCTGAAAGGATCAATGAGAATTTGCCAACAAGCATGAAGAAGGACATCTTAGGAACAGGAAAACAGCTACACAGAGCAAGGAGTTATATAAAAATAAAATATGGCACTTATACCAAGAAGTGTTGTCTGGCTAAATTTAAGGATTTTTTAAATTAGAGGAGTGAAACCATCAGACTTATGTGTTAGAAAGATACTTCTGGTTGCAAGATGGATAGAAAGGGTGTCAGACAAGGTAGGCCATTGCTCAGACATTATATTAGAGATGATTTTTTTTTTTTTTTTTTGCGGTACGCGGGCCTCTCACTGTTGTGGCCTCTCCCGTTACGGAGCACAGGCTCCGGACGCGCAGGCTCAGCGGTCATGGCTCACGGGCCTAGCCGCTCCGCGGCATGTGGGATCTTCCCGGACCGGGGCACTAACCCGTGTCCCCTGCATCGTCAGGCGGACTCTCAACCAGTGCGCCACCAGGGAAGCCCCTGTAAGAGATGATTTAAGGGGCTGAGTGTAGACAAAAAGAAGTGGGAAGTTTCAAGAAGTAGTTAAAATTAGAATTGATGGACTGAAAAAATTGGAGGAAGAAGAGTTAAGAGAAATCTGAGAATTTTGATTTAAGGTTGCTGAGGAACCAGTACTACCATTATATGAGATCTGTAGCATATGAAGGAAAGCAGGTGTGGGAATGGTCTCATATACTGGATTTAGCGTCTGAATGTTGAATTTTAAGACGCTTTTGGGAAATCCATGTTGAGCTATCCAAAAGGTCAGGTGATTAGGAAAACCCCTGGGCCTACCCAGGCCCAGGATATGGGATTCATCATGGTAAATATGGTGATTGATGGTGTTGGAGTGGAAGAGTAGTGAAGAGTGGGATTGGAGAAGAGGAAAAAGGATGGAATTCCAGGGAGGTAGTGGGGACGTAGAGAAGGAAGAACTAGTCAAGCAGAGTGAGGAGTTGCCGGAGAGAAAAGGACAAAAGATAACTAACTAAATTTAAAACACCTGGGAAAAAACATGAACGCAAACGAAACATCTCAAAAAAAAAAAAAATCCATGGTAAGATTAAATGCCATACATAGGGTAGGCTAATAAAAGATATATAAACTATCCATTATATTTCATCACTTGGATCGATATATTTATCTAGGTCTAATTCAGAGACTGGGTACAAAGGTGTTAAGTGTTTTTGCTTGTATGTGGCTGCTGTTTCGAGGAACTGGTAATATCACTGACAGTCATCCCAGGGTATAATGAAACAGAGAACTCTAAAACATCACAAGATAATCTTGCCCATCTCTGGATGTATGGGCCCTAGGTTAGTGCCTATACATGTAACCACCACTCCTATGAAGAAGTGAGCACTGTAGGATCTGGGAATGTAGCAAAGGAACATTAGGGGGAGAATGTGGTCAGAGAGAAAGGACACATACATACGTAATGGAAGATTTGAACCTGGAGGAGAAAACAGTCTTTTTCTTGGGATATGTAGATTCCATCCTTAAGAAGGCTTTTATTATGCAACTATACTGTGCCACACTAACATCAATCAAAATTATAGAATCATTAACTTTGATTTTAGGTGAAGCTTGAGATCTCTGTAACATCATCACTTTTTAATTTCCACATTGGCCAGGGCTTCAGTGACAATTACTGAGAACCCAGGAGCTACTAAAGATGTCATTGGTAATGAAAAAAATTTAGCTGGAAGTCAAATTGCAAAAGGATAAGAAATGAGGAGAAGCGGGCTTCCCTGGTGGTGCAGTGATGGAGAGTCCGCCTGCCAATGCAGGGGACACGGGTTCGTGCCCCGGTCCGGGAAGATCCCACATGCCGCGGAGCGGCTAGGCCCGTGAGCCATGGCCGCTGAGCCTGCGCGTCCGGAGCCTGTGCTCCGCAACGGGAGAGGCCACAACAGTGAGAGGCCTGCGTACCGCAAAAAAAAAAAAAAAAAAAAAGAGAAAAAAGAAAGAAGGAGAAGCATGAAAACAGGGAGCGTAGATTGTTATTTTGGGAAACAAGTAGTGAAGGAAAGAGGGGAACTTGAGAACTTGAACACATTTGCAGAAAAGGGTAAAGTCAGTGAAAAGGAAAGGATAATTAACAGACCTCCTGTTAAGGTCAGAAAGAAAATGGTTTAAAAACCCCAGATGAAGGAATAATCTTAGACAGGAAGAGGAAAACTTCCTCTGTCCCCAGGGACATGAAAAAAGTAGCTGTGCAGCACTTATGTCTAAACTGAGGTTGTAAACAATGAATAAACATTGTTATACACTTTTTACAGTCATCCAGAGTACAAGCAAAGAGAGATGGTTTGGTTGATTTTGATCGGACAGGAGTGTGAGAAAGACAGGAAAGCAAGGTAATTGAAAGCACTGAAGAGAAGGATTAACAGGGATTCCAGACTGAGGAGAGAGCTGCTGAGAAGATAGCCATCTTGATATGGTCAGAAAGTAAATGTGGTGCAAATTAGAAAGATAATGGGTGATAGTCAGGTGGGTTTTTACTTTTGACTTTACAATGAGAGATGGCCGTGACCCCAAATCCCTATATCCTGGACTAGACACATGCAAAACATTTACAAGAAGAGACACGAGAGGCTAATGCAAACTGGTCGCACTGTTTGCTAGTATTTTGTCCCAAATCCCTATGTAGTGTTTTATCCTCATGACCTGAGTAAGAAGAACTTAAAGATCTACATCCTTTTTGCCTCTTTGGCTTAAGTCCTTCCCTGGATCCAGGCTGAGTGCTATTTGATGCTTGTTTTCTCCTGAGCCCTGCCTTGGTCTCTGCTTGGTCTTTACTGCCTGTATGTGGTAACCGTAACATTTTGAAAAGAGAGCAACACACTAAGATAAAAAAAAGTTAAACTGTTTGCTCCTCTATTCTAAGATGTTATCCTTAATATAGTAAAACCCTGTGTGTCTGTGAGCACTCCTTTTTGTTGATTCATTTTAGTTTTTCAGTGAACAGGTTGGGTGCATCAGGAAGCCTTGTACTTCTTCTAGATAAGTGGTTCTCAAGTTGTGGAGGTGAGGGTAGGAGGAAAAAAAAAAAGATATGAAAGTATCTCAGGGAATGTTTCCAAGGGGAAGAGACTGCTCATATCTCTGTGTGTGCAGGGGGAGGAGGGAGCATTGTAAAAACTTTCAGGGGGTACTGATAAACACCTATCTTTCTTCTGACTGAAAAATCACTGTCCTACAGGTGAGCAGGTAAGAAGACAGGAGTGATATTGGAGTTTAATATTTGAGAGGTGGGATGGCTCTAGTAGGTGATAAAGTCCAGGACGTGGGCTACCAGGGTGGAATGGAGGTGAAAAGTTTTGGAGTAGAGGCCAGGAAAAATGAGGCTGGAATGCTGGGTATGTCCACCACAGGGTGGCTGAGCTTTGGCTTTCTCCTTTATTACCTGCAACACTTTCCCAAGCATCAAGTACATAGTGTATGTTCAATAAATACTCTTAATAGACTGTGTACATTTCAGAAAAATGTATTACTTTTAATATCAATTATGTGAGCATGCAACATTGCTAAATACAAAAGTCATACAAGCTCACAAATGACTTCAGAGACTGCCACTTGCAATTAAAGAACAATTTAGGCCCTATAAAGACATCATAAACATAGATCCGTTCCTGTTTTCACTTGATGACTATACATTTTCACCCTATTACTACTGGTTTCACTCAGAAACTCTATTGCCCACAGTTACATTTCTTTACCCCTTAATGCTTCTCTGAAGAGAAACAGCCATTATCAGTCATCTTCTAAAATGGTGTATTTCCACTGTGCCCGAGTAAGACTCAAGTGTTGGGCATTTACAGTACACAGCTCTGGGGTGAAAGGCCTAAAAATTGGAGGCTGCCTGTCTATTATCTGTTGGAAAAACATTTCTATGAATTTATGATATCAATATGTCAGCATAGGATACTTACAATTGATAAAAGGTAAATTTGAAAAGTTTACACTTGTTGCAAATAAGTTGAAAAATGGAAAATTTCGATTTCTAGTTAATTAAACAAAATGAGTAGCATGGAACATAAAAAGTCTGAACCGTGCTAAGTTTACAGACTCCATGTCAGAAAAAATGTCTTCTGGGAAGCATAACACGAAAAAATAAGTTGACATTAAATTTATTACTATTATTTTTTAGATAAAAGTGCTACTCACATATGTGTCATTGCTCATCTAGGTAACCTTGAGAAAAACAATTGCCCTTTCTGGGACTCAGTTTCCTCCTCTAAAATATGGAGGCTGATTCAGTCCATCTCTAAAAGTTCCCTTCCAGATAAACATGCTCTGTAACTGGCTTCAACTTTAGGGTGCATGCAGTAGAAAGCTCCCTGGAGACAGATAAACAGTTTCAAATTTTATTCATCATTTATTAGCTTTTCAAGCTTGTAAAAGTTATACTTTATTGAGCCTTAATTTCCTTATTTATGAAATGGAATAACGCTACCTCTTTAATTGAATTGTTTGTGGATTAAATGGGATAATATGTGCTGTGAAGTGAATAGCATAAAGTCAGTTGGTTAACAGGAATTCAATGTGTATTATCAAATCAGTGTCTTAGTTTTCTACTCTTTCCTTCTCTCCTTAAAAATTCAATTCCTTGTATGTTACTGACTTGCAAATAAAAGATATGATAAAATTTGGAAGATATCATGAACTTTTGCTGAGCAACATTTGTAGGATGTGAATG
This sequence comes from Delphinapterus leucas, assembly GCF_059928025.1. Taxonomy (NCBI): domain Eukaryota; kingdom Metazoa; phylum Chordata; class Mammalia; order Artiodactyla; family Monodontidae; genus Delphinapterus; species Delphinapterus leucas. The sequence goes on from NC_143145.1 coordinate 64,190,501, forward strand.
TTTTGGAAAGCTATTTTTTATTTTCTGGCTTGGGAAAACCTCTGGATTTGAATATAGCAGACAAAGTAGCAGTAAGAGGTCAAAAATAATTCAAAAGCTCCATATGACTTCACAATTTAGCAACCATTATATATTCAAAGACAGGCATGATACCACATGCATTAATAATAGTATATCACACAGGAATATAAATACTCCACATATACTCAGCACTAGTCCTAAACTTTACAAAATCACATGAAATCAGTTTGGAATTCCACAATTTTAAGGATGAAGAGAACTTTACCTAGAATCACAAGAAAGCTATGAGGATAATAAATAAGGATATTAAAAAGTGATTGTATGGGTTGGATGTGCTAAATAGACTAGCAGAAATTGTCTAAAATAGCCCCAGGAACCTCTTTTCCCACTTGTGAGTCTATTAATAGGTGGATTTGTTTGAACGTTAACTGGACATTTTGGATCCTACTGGGTTAAGCAGAAGGAAGTACTCTAAAATTTAATCTTTCCTATTGTCTCAATGACTCACAGTTAACATTTTTTCTAGTAATATGTGATTGAGGACCATGTGATACCCATGCCCTTATTCCACTCATTCAAAAAGTACTGTAAAGGGAGATGAGGGCAGACTTACCTTTCATCCTTTATGTAACTACAAAGGAGGGCTGAGTTCCTGGTATGTCCGTATAGATTATCTGTTGAAATGCTGCTTAACCTCCTTCACATGGGATTGTATCTAAGACCTCAAGGACCGTTAAGTGGGGTCTTTATTGCAAAGGGTCTTCCTGTCGCCTGCCATTTGTCCAGTAATTCATGAGCCATTGGCATATTACTGGTGCCTTATATATTACCACTGAGAAATGATTTCATAATACTGACCCGTGAGATTACACAGTTCATAGAAACTTTCCATACAAGAACCACGATGTCAAAACACAGCAGAGGTCACTAACAGTATTAATGAGGATTTTGTCAGCTTCTAATGATGATTATTATTGTATCAGAATGGAATTCACACTAATTATTAGTAAAAGTTTACAAACATTAGAAAGTGCATAATAACATTTGGATCTGATAGGGCTGAAAAAAGACATGAAAAACACAACACAAGGGCTTTACTTTTGTGATTGGTGTCCACATGATTGCAAGATCATTTTCTACGTCTTTTGCTGCTCCGTGGAGATAAGCTGTCCTCCAAATTTTAATAGTATCATACAGCACTGTGATAAATTTGATTCCATAGAAGAAAATATTTCCCATGCTTAGTATTATCTTGTATTCTCTTTCCCACCTCCCCAATTCTCAGAAATCCTCATAATTGGAAATAAAAATATTCGTTGGAAAAAGTTCTCCACTTGGGAATAAGACAAAATTTGCAGTTTGAATTCTGGTCTGTGTAGACACCAAACAGACTGAATTCAGGTAATATTCACATTAATGGATATTTTCAAACGCCTGTATAATAAGCAAAGGAGTCTTGATGAATCTGTTAGACTTAATTCATCAGCTGTGCATTAAGGGGAAAGATTAAGTTTTAAAAAAGGTGTGTTCTCAGGGCTTCCCTGGTGGCGCAGTGGTTGGGAGTCGGCCTGCGGGTGCAAGGGACACGGGTTCGTGCCCCGGTTCTCTGCGAAGAGCCCACATGCTGCGGAGCGGTTGGGCCCGTGAGCCATGGCCGCTGGGCATGCGCGTCCAGAACCTGTACCCCGCAACGAGAGAGGCCGCAGCGGTGGGAGGCCCGCGTACTGCAAAAGAAAAAAAAAAAAAAATGTGGGTTCTATCCTGTGCACACCACCACACGATGGAGCAGAACTTTTAGGCAGCCCTTTTAAAAATGAGTAGTATAAAAATTCACAGTAACGTACATCATTTTTGTTTTTCATAAGCAATCAAAGAAGGGGGCAGTGCTGAGCATCTATATTGTATAATACAAAACAGTGTAAATAACACAGCAGGAACACACAGATACATAATGCTAAAAACAGTGCTTTCTGGATGGTTCTTTTACTGGGTGAATACTTGGGCCAGAGATATTTAAACTCTGGGGTTCAACCAACCCTTTGCGATTAGACACAATTAAATCCTCTGACATTGTGAGGGGCCAGATGCTACAGGAAGAATCATCACCTAGGTCAGTGCTACTCTCTACAAGCATTTAATCATATGGTCAAGTGAAAGGATCCGTACAAAAATGACATCCAAACACAAGCCACATGATTTCAACCATTGCTGATGCCAGAGGTAGAGAAAAGTCTGTCTGCAGCCACAGCCTCTGCCCCCATTTTTAACATAACAAGCAGGTTCCTGCAATGCAGCACAGCCATTTTCTTTTTCCCCTTTTCACTCTTGGAAATAAATGCATTCCAGCCAGGCCTGGAGATTTGAGACATTGTCAGGTGTTGATGAAGATCAAAGTGGGGTGTTAACTTTCAGATTTTGCTGCTTCTCCCTGGGCTTCCCCACTTTGTTCTGTTGAATTTCGCTGTGCATCTTCTTCACCTTCTGTTAGAGACATAAAAAAGGATAAAGGCAAAATAAAAATGATTGCTTATATTTACTGACTCTCAGTATATCATATTGGAAATTTCAGAAATACTCAAGTCTGAAATTCTCATAGAGACAAGTATATTTTCTTGGTAATCAATTCCCCATCAAGAAAACAGCTTAAGTGTTTCAAGGGCTAATTCTGGTTCTGGAAGAGCATGGCTCAAAAACAAAATAATAACTGCATTTTTAGAATGGTTAGTGATGCTCTATGCTTCTGATAAATAGCTGGGAAATCTCATGGCCAGGTCATGGCATGACACTTGTACTTTCATAAGTTGCAGAAATCAGAAGTAGGGAACAAGTTTACCTTTTGATGCCTGACTATCTTATATTAAGAAATATTTTAAAATTACATTTTACATTATTCTGAACACTTGATGATAACCTAGCTGACTTCTCATAGGTTTAATTAATTTAAATTAAAAGCAACAGTGGAAGGACATTATGTCAGCTGGTTAGTCCCTTGTCAAATAGTTATGATGGCCTCTGGCCTGCCCTTACAGAACATATGTACAAATCCAATAAAACCACTTTCATAACTGTACCCTTAGCAACAATCTCAGCCATAGCAACACTAAAATTAAACAATGCTTTATCTCCATATTAGGTCACTTTACCTGGGTGCAAGCTGCAGGCAACTCTTGATTCAAAGATTCAAATATTTGCATGTGTTAGCTTGTTACTAAGCGACCAATATGGCTTAGTGGACAAAATATTTGGGTGTGTTGCAATAATGTGTGTTATATTAATTTTTGCTAAGAGTTTATTACCATAATTCAAATTAATTGAGGTAAGTAGGCTGTCCATTATTTAGATGGAAATGTTGAAGGTAATTTCTCCTTTACGCTTAACAAGTACACACAAGACACCTCACCGTGCACCATACTTTAGGGAAATTAAAAGCAGTTTTTCCACATAAAAATCATATTCTGTTCTAAAGGTGTTCCAAGAATATCATGATGCATTATATAGAATTTTCATGTACTATCTTCACTATTAGAGAAATGAATAAGCCCCCAAGGTATGCAGATGGCCTGAATCTGAGATGTGTAGCATGAAATGAGAACTCGATAAATAGGAGAAGCTCTGTCAACCAAAGGAATGAAGTTATATTAGGGCAGATGCAAGACAGTAGAATATTAAGGATGAAAGTGACTGCATAAATACAAGATGAGGATCTTGACTCCCATGGGGCTTGGGACTTTCTAGGCATCCAGGGATACTCCTCAGGGCTCAGAATAATGCTGCAAACACAGAGCTGTGGCTAAATAGATGCTTGCTAACAAGTCAAGATAAACATGGGACAACAATATTGTTGAGCATAAACTTAAATAGAAGCTGAAATACTCAGGAATTACAAAGGAAGTGCCGTGCTATTCTCAGCTAGTGATATTTAATTTGCCATTGTACAGTTGTCTTTATTTTTTATGTTTTAGACTTTTGATTGTACAGTTATTACTTTTAGTTCTTTGTACTTAGAATAATAAATAAAGTCAGTGCTGTTTATACTTTTCCTTATTCTGGATTTTGTGATTTGAAGAGAAACAGAAAATTCTTTCAGGGCCTACAGAATTGCAATTAACATGTAGAAATATTTGAAAAAGAATACATCTGGAAGCATAAAGATATTTGAATTATTTTAAATTATTTAATTATAACATATTAATATCAAATATAAAATTATTAATATAAAATGTCAACCTATTTAAATTTTAACATAGTCTAATAGACTATGTTGAGAGACTATAGTCTCTTGTATAAGAAAGGTCTTGAGGTTAATGGGTCTTAATTTCAGTGAAAACAAAAAAAGAAGAAATTAAACTACACTATGAATAAAAATGTCCTCATAGTAAGAGTGGCTAAAATTAATGCAGATTATTTAAAATAGAGTATTCATATAAAACACAAATTTTATGAAAAAGATTAGTAAATTCTCAAAGATTGCAGAAAAATTATATTTACTTACTTCATGCCACCAAATTGGAATAATTCCCTATAGCCTTTCTCAGAGCTATTTTGAAAATTAACTCCTGGTAGTAACAGAGAAACAACAAAATCTAAACTATACAACAGTCTATATACTCCATGGAAGTGATTATTAAAGTTTTATTTTCAACCTGAGTTTTAAAAGACCAATCTATGACCTGCTGACCTGTAGTCATTGAATAAAGTTCTGTCAGTAGGTATTTTAAGGTAATGTTGCTGAGCTATTTCATTAACATATATATATACTCTGACTCAGTTTTCCAATAACTGGAAGGCTTTGCCATGAAAATTCTAATAGCAAAGAATTATCAAGCTGTTACCAAGAGTCAGAAACTGACCAGTGTTTTTCACATATATAACACTGTGGTTCCTTAATTGTGAACTCCTTTTTACTTTTAAAGATTATTTTTTGCACAAGTGTTTTTCAGGGAAATACATTCAGCTTTGATATTTGCAAAAGCTATGGATGGAAGAGCCATCAGGGGTTTCAGCACTTTGTACTTTGACATGTCAAGCTTATTTTACTTTTTCATTGGTAAAGTTAGATTTGGTGGGTAGGAGTTAGAGGCCCAGTAGTTAAGACAAATTTTTCAAACTCAGTCTATCATGAAAGGAAAACTGAAAGAACTTCTTACCTAACACTTATTTATGTAATAGACTATTTTACTTCCATTCTCAAGAAAAATGGTCCTGGAGACCCTTTTATTTTGAAATGGTTCTTGGAATCGAGATCTGTCAGACTCATCTGTGAATCTTGTTAAATATCTAATGCTATTAAATGTTACAGGTGGCCAAACTGTCAAAGGTAGGAGCTCCAACTTTGTTAAATGTTCTACATAAGATATTTCAGAGCTTTTATAGAGATTAGGATTAAATAAAAAAAAAAACTCATGTGTTTTATTGATGGCATTAGTAAAATCAGATTAAGGATTCTGCATTTGAGTGGGAAACCCTGTAAGGTGCAGTCATTGAAAACAGAGTGGGAGTGATTAAGAGATTAGTACCTGCCTTTTATCTTGCCTTAGACTGTTTATAACTTTCTATTATGTTACTTTCAAAGGTGTTTTTTCATGACTTAATCCTACTTAGCGAAGTGCTGCAAATCATTCCATGTTCATAGAGATGGATGTCAAACGACTCACCTGTCTTGTTGATATCAAGACCTGCTAATTTCAAGGCTAATTCATTGCTGTTACCACTTGCAGAGGAAACCAGGATATCATGTATTGCATTTCTTCTACCCGTTCTTCCTGAAGCAATAAAATCTGCATATGTAGTTTCCACATCAGTCATTGCTAACAAATATCCACATAGCAGGAGCTACAAAACAGAGAAAAATTAATAGGTAAATGTAATGTTGGTCAATAGTAAACATTTAACAAAGATACTTGTTAAATTACTGACCTATAATATGGATGTGAAATAACTGTCTTGCTTACATGTCCACAAAGCAAGTAATGCTTTGATTCTTGATCAAGGGTCAGGGAACATTTTTTCTAAAGGGCCTGATAGTAAATATTTTAGGCTTTGAGGGTATATAGTCTTTATCCAACTACTCAACTCTATGGTTGTAGGACAAAAGTACTCAAAGAGAACACATTAAATAAAAGTAATAAACTAAACTTATAAAAATAGGCATAAGGCCAGATTTGGCCTGCGTGCCATAGTTTGTGGACACCCAATTTAGATCATAAAATTCTCCTTCTCTAATACCATTTTAGTCAGTCTTCAACTCCAGAAAGAAGAACTTGAGCTCAGTAGCATACCAAAGTGGTGGGAGGTGGAGTGGAAGTGCTCCATCCTAGACATGAGCAGTAAGCAAGGGCATTGTCTGCAGAGAACCTAAGAACAATAATGAAATTGACCAAAATCCAGTTTGCTTTTCATTATCATCATGCACCAGCAATTCTAAACAATGCCAGTGACCAAATACCGATCCCAGTCCAGGAGCACAGCTCCCTTGTTGCTTACTTGGTAAGTCATTCCTTGGGAGGAATAATAATCTTTCTTGACTGAAACTTTGAAATAAAATCTTCAAAATTACAAAGGACTCAATGAAAGTGAGTTTCCCCAAACAGATCTGGTAACACACATACTTAATTAAAGACTTAATGAAGAAAATATTTTCAAGGTAGAATATGAGATACATGTAATAACAAAACATCATCAAATGTATATCTTTCATTTCTTTTTTTTTACATCTTTATTGGAATATAATTGCTTTACAATGATGTGTTAGTTTCTGCTTTATAACAAAGTGAATCAGTTATACATATACATATGTTCCCATATCTCTTCCCTCTTGCGACTCCCTCCCTCCCACCCTCCCTATCCCACCCCTCTAGGTGGTCACAAAGCACTGAGTTGATCTCCCTGTGCTATGTGGCTGCTTCCCACTAGCTATCTATTTTACTTTTGGTAGTGTATATATGTCCATGCCTCTCTCTCGCTTTGTCACAACTTACCCTTCCCCCTCCCCATATCCTCAAGTCCATTCTCTAGTAGGTCTGTGTTTTTATTCCTATCTTACCCCTAGGTTCTTCATGACATTTTTTTTTCTTTGATTCCATATATATGTGTTAGCATACAGTATTTGTCTTTCTCTTTCTGACTTACTTCACTCTGTATGACAGACTCTAGGTCCATCCACCTCACTACAAATAACTCAAATTCACTTCTTTATATGGCTGAGTAATATTCCACTGTATATGTGTGCCACATCTTCTTTATCCATTCATCCGATGATGGACACTTAGGTTGTTTCCATCTCCTGGCTATTGTAAATAGAGCTGCAATGAACATTTTGGTACATGACTCTTTTTGAATTATGGTTTCCTCGGGGTATATGCCCAGTAGTGGGATTGCTGGGTCATATGGTAGTTCTATTTGTAGTTTTTTAAGGAACCTCCATACTGTTCTCCATAGTGGCTGTACCAATTCACATTCCCACCAGCAGTGCAAGAAGGTTCCCTTTTCTCCACACCCTCTCCAGCATTTATTGTTTCTAGATTTTTTGATGATGGCCATTCTGACCAGCGTGAGATGATATCTCATTGTAGTTTTGATTTGCATTTCTCTAATGATTAATGATGTTGAGCATTCTTTCACGTGTTTGTTGGCAGTCTGTATATCTTCTTTGGAGAAATGTCGATTTAGGTCTTCTGCCCATTTTTGGATTGGGTTGTTTGATTTTTTGTTATTGAGCTGCATGAGCTGCTTGTAAATTTTGGAGATTAATCCTTTGTCAGTTGCTTCATGTGCAAATATTTTCTCCCATTCTGAGGGAGAAAAATGTAAATCTTTCATTTCTTTTTCTATGTTAAAAACTCATATTCTTTCCTGAAGGTCAAAAGAGGCATGAATACTAAGATATGAATAATGAATTTCTGTTGGATTGATTTTGTTTAAACAGGACTTTAAAGTAACACAATTTCCCTCCTATTCCTAAACATTCCAATTACATTTTTTTTTTAAACATCTTTATTGGGGTATAATTGCTTTACAATGGTGTCTTAGTTTCTGCTTTATAACAAAGTGAATCAGTTATACATATACATATGTTCGCATATCTCTTCCCTCTTGCGTCTCCCTCCCTCCCACCCTCCCTATCCCACCCCTCCAGGCGGTCACAAAGCACCCAGCTGATCTCCCTGTGCTATGCAGCTGCTTCCCACTAGCTATCTACCTTAAGTTTGTTAGTGTATATATGCCCATGCCTCTCTCTCGCCCTGTCACAGCTCACCCTTCCCCCTCCCCATATCCTCAAGTCCATTCTCCAGTAGGTCTGTGTCTTTATTCCTGTCTTACCCATTCCAATTACGTTTTACTATAGTTTAAGATTAAAAACTCATGCCAATAGTTAAGAGAGAGGAGTCTTTTCAAAATATATGAAATGTGGAAGAAGCAAAAATGGTAGAACCCATACACTATCATGGACATGCACACTGTCACTCTGAAATAAATTGATGCCACTTACAGTGAAATCCAGGATGGCCATCAGTAGCACTTTCCTTAAAGCTTAGTTCTTCTCCCAGTGCATAATGAGGGAGCTATTAATTTAATCTGGGGAAAACTTTTATACTCCCTCTTCTGTAAGAGGAAGCCAAAAGAGGAAAGAGGGAGGAATAGCACAATACAAGTTTTGAAATAGGAAATATATGAATACTGCATGCTTTACTGTGACTATATTATTGTTACAATCACTCGACTATATCCATCATTCTTTTTCATGGGAATATGATTTAATGGTTGTTACCATGTTACTTAAAATTTCCAAATGCTCCTCAAAAGATCCTGGATTTAGTCCTGCCCCTGACAATGGGTCATGGAGTGACAGAAAATCACTTGACCTCCTGGCCTTCCATTTTCTAATAAGTAAAGCAGGACAGCTGGACGACATAATCATTAATGGCACTTTAAGTGAAAGTGTAAAAACAATGATCACTCAAAACTATATCATTTCTAGAATCTTGAATTTGGAAATTCCCTTCTGTGACCATAACCACCAATTTTTTTCTTTTCCTCTTACTCATAATGAATCTGTTCTTCACACTGGTCATATCTTTAATTACTTTAACCCTTTTTGTTTTAGTTTCCTCTAGGCCCAGTCTGGATCAATTGCCCACCATTTCGTGTAGCTTCTCATTAGCATCAAGAAGTCCCTTTGGTCTACCGTCACCTTGACTTTCCTAAGCTTCACCTGGAAAACAGCACGGTACACTTTCTCTGATCTCATTACTGGGTGGATAAGTGTTACCAAAAAAGTCATAAAATTGTGCCAATTGGCTCAACTAAACATTTTTACTCTATTATTAGTATACACTCTGAGTTGAACGGAAATTCTTTTGTTCACCTCTATTTGACTCTTCTGTATGGCTTCTCTCTGTGGGAAGGATTCCAAACCCTTTGTAGTCCACACAACCAGACACTACCTGCCTTAAGAGATGACTTTGCATCTTCCTTCTTGGGGAAGATATAGGACATCTGCTGCAAGTTCTCTTACATTTCTCCCTATCAAATACATTTCTCTGTAAATCACTATTGTTTCTTTTCTAGATGAACTGGCTGCTTTCTTTTTAAGGCATGCTATTGATTCTATTTCCTATTACCTCCTGTAGGACCTTTCTCCATCCATTTTTTTCTCAATAATTTGAGTCTTCTTTCTCCTCTGGATTTCTCCGTCAAGTTTATAAGCATGTTCAAGTCTTCCCTTACTAAAAAAAAAATGAACCAACCATTCAACCAAATACCCATTCCTCGACCTTCATAAATCTTTGCACTACCTTCTCTTTCCTTCATTAAACTTCTCAGTAGGGTTCAACTACTTTTATTTTCTCACTTTCCTTGAACCAACCTTTAGAATTTTTCTATTCCATTTCTATTCCATTTATATAGTATGTTTTACAGAGACTACTTTCATATAGATCACTGAAATGATCTGTATTAACATTAAGTGACCGCTTAGTGTTAAATGTTCTTGTGAGTGTCTATCCTGTTTGAGCTCACATGACGCTGCCAGTTACATTCTCCTTGAAACTCTCCCCTAGCATATATTAAAAGTTATAGAGGTAAAATAATTATAAGAATCAGACTTTCCTGTATTTGAATCTAGACTTTCCATTTACTTGTTATGCTATGTCTAATCCCTCTGTACTCAGTTCTTTATCTATAAATTGTGATAAATATACTTAATTCTCAAGATTATGAGAATTTACTTGGATTATGTATCTCAAGAGACTAACACAGTGTTTGGCACATGGTGGGTAAGTACTGATTTAAAAAAAAAAAAACTGTCACTTCCTTAGCTTTCATGATCCCTTACTATCCTGGTTCCATCCCATTTGACCTTTGTAATTTTTACAGACTTCCCTCTCTAGGGTCACCTTTAGAAATCAGAGCACATTTTGTAGGAATTTAGAATCAGTCATTGACCTTCTTTACTTTCTTACTTGAATAACTCATCTAATCCCAATGCTTCTAATTCCTCACTAGGGATGATACAAACATCTGCACCTGCTATTTAGAATGTTCTCCCAAGGTCCTCACACACAAGAGCAACTGCCTGCTGAACAGGGACTTCCACTTGGTTTTGCACAAACATTTCAACTTCAATAAAACAAAGTAAGACAACAACAGAACACATAAATAGAGAAGACTGGCTTCATTAATGCGCTGTGTTGGGGCATATTTTGACTTATTCCTCTCACTTGATATCCATGTCTAATCATCTACCAGGTCACGTTGGTTTCTATCTGACGTCACTCATATTTACTCTCTGTAAAACACAGAAAAGGCTCTTACCAGGGTTACTGCTGAGTTCTCCCACAATCTGAAAAGAACCCACTTTTGCTGCTTTAACTTTAACCACTCACTCTCATACTTGGTACGCTACAGAAAAATGCACAGTGTTTTCCCAGAGCTTCTCTGATGGTGCATTTGCTCAAGTCTGTTATTCAACCTGGAATGCCTTCTCCTGACAAACTTGCTTGTTGAAATGGATTTAGCCCTCAAAATTCAGCCAATGCCATCTTCTCTTTGTCTTCTTTCCCCTATCTCTTCACCTAGCGCTCCCACAGGCCTTGATTTGTGCCCGTACAGGGCGTTAAAATTCTAACTGGCATCATGGTTGCCTCTCCTTCTAGACAGATCACAAGTTCTGACAAGACAGGAAATGCATTTTGTTAATATTTTAACTACATAGAATTCCTAGTAGAGCCTTTTGCACATAATCAGTGCTGAATAAAAGTATGTTGACTAGAACTGAACAATGAGGAAGAAATACATTAATCACCTTTCATCAGTAGCCACAGAGAATTTCCCTATCCCTGGGTTATACTAAATCACCAAATCCTAAAACTCTGGAAGGTTTTATAGGTGGAAAATCTGAGGACCAGATAGTTCAAGTGATCTGCCCATCTTCACATAGTTAATTAATTAAGTGGTTGGAATGAAGGTCTTCAAATCCCAGTCCACTCTTTCTGTTTTACCAGGTTGCCTGTCTGTGAGTAAGCTACGAATTTGCATAAAGTTTTTGACCTTGAAGTAATTTGGTGCTATTATAATGATATTTTCATTACCTACTCCACTACCATTAACCAATGCAGTACTTAGTTTCTATGTTACTTTAAAGATTTAGAATTGGATATCTTTAACGATTTCTTTCTATGGTCACATTTTGAAATAAGGGCACATTTTGTGGAAATTTAGAATCAGTCATTGACCTTCTTATATCTATCAAATATATCTGATAAAAAGGTGAAGTAGGTTACAGGAATAAGCTCATCTCAAAGTCATTGTTATTGTCTTTCATTCTTAGTCTCTTTATGGCTTTTGAAAACATAGGCTTTAAAAATAGCACAACTGCTATTATTTCTCATCTGATAACAATGTTATGAAGTAGGCAAAAATATCCTCATTTTCATTTGAAGAAAATAAGTCAGAGATGTTAAGTGACTGCTAAATAACACACGGAACTATGACTTGAACCCAGGTCTGTGGGTTTTGCATAAAGAACACTGTATTTTGCAATAAAGTTCCTTGTTTTTTGCCATTATCATTTTTAAAAATGTAGACTGCCATAATAATACTCGTGTATGTGGGAGTTTACATCTAATTCACTTTGCTGATAATAGTTTTAAGAAGATTTGAAATATCAGAGTGAGACAGAAAAAAGTGGTGACATTTTCCATGAGAAGATATGAATTAAAAGGAGTACTGCATTATGATTTGTATATCTGGGAATGTTAATTTCTGTGATGGTGGTAATTCTATTTATAAGAGGGGAACCAAAAATTTAATTTGAATTTCCATTTAGGGTATTCCTAAGTAATGAGCACATGGAAGAAGAAACAGGGTTATGAGAGATGTATGTGTATACTGTGTTCACCTTTGAAATGTGTGTATCTAGATTTCAATTGGATTTAGTGAAAGACAATAATGAGAATTGTGAGGATAGATTATTCTGTAAACTCCTTTTCTTCTTAAGCATTTATGAAATATACTTGCTAGATTGATGTGCATCTTATTGTAAACCTCTAAAGTAACATAGAAAGTACTGGGCATTCAATTATGGTAGCCATTATAATTATTATTATAATAGTTATTATTATAAAGTAGTATTTCACTTTTATTAGATTTGTTTTCTCCAGACAATAAACTTACTTTTCAGTAAAAAGAACGATAGCTGACAAATAGCGCATATTTAAATACATAATTACATTTTGAAACAAAACATATACATGTTATAAACTCTGTATCTTTTTCTCTCTCTCCATGATTATACTTCCTTAATGAATTCCCATTAGGTGCTCAAAAACAGTAATTTTTACATGCATGGCAGCTATGTTTTTTTCCTTTCAGCTAAACATCTTGACACAGCTTTTCAATTTATTGATATGACTACCAGAGATTGGAAATAACTTTTACACCAATATAATCACTGTATAATGGCTTGTAGTTAGCTTAGAAATTCTGGGCAAACTGTTGCCAAATGACTATGGCTGACAGATGTTCACCCAAAAGTGACAAAAGTCAAAAAAAAAGTCTAGTAAGTGTCAGCAGCTGGCAGAGATTTAATAGAGTAGCACTTAGCACACATTCTGGCCTTATGCAAAATAAACTAATCAGAATAAAACTTGGAAAAATTTACCAAAAGTGGGCTTTGACTCTTCACTAAAGCTTCCTATTTATGTTGCTATAATTAGAATTTTCTAGACATGACAAAATGGTAGTATTGGATATAACCAAGATAATATGGTGCTATTTTTTGTATCTAGTTATATACAAGAGCTAATTATACTAATATTCAAAGTCTGATTAGAGGGAGGAAAAGACATTTTATTATTTAAGTACTGTACTATTTAAAATTAGATTAAATTTTAAAGCATAAATTTCTAAATATTGATATCTAAAAATCCAATCAAAATCCATGACTAAGAAATAACCTTGCTTTCTTTTTCCCCTTCCTAAAAAAGTCTCACTTTCTCCCTCTTTAACAAAGGAAACAGTATATTGGTATTCTAAAATTGTTTTGTTTGTATTATGGATTTCTAAACTGAGATTCATAATTTGTGTTGGTCTTTCCCTTATTTATGCCCTTTATCTTTTTAAATATCATTTACACAAATTGAGAGGATAAACCAGATTTCACCCTAGCATAATTTATAGATTTAGATAGACTGCAAGAGGCTAGAAAAAGTATGTACTTACGTCTCCTGTATTAAACAAATTGAAGTGTCCGCATAGATGTATTCTAAAAGAAGTTGAGTCTATGAAGCTGCTTAAATGATTTTTATAGTGACATTGAGTCATGAGCCAAATGGTGACTGGATAACATGCTAATTTTACTCCTGTAAATGGGGACACATGAAAATGAGACTCACAGACTTGGAAGAAAGAATGGAGAGAATGTCATCAGCAGGCACTGAAGTCTTCTCTCTAATATAAATGGTATGATTTTTTTAAAAAGAGAAGGAAAATTCTTCCTCTACCATTATTACAAATGCAGTTACATGACTTCTCCATTGTTACTTTATGAAATCATGTGAAGTTTGATAAAAGTCATTGAGTAGTTTCCTATGTGCTAAGACTTGGTCTACATTAGTGTTTCTGAAACGTTTTGGCCTCAGATATCCATTACATTTTCAAAAATTACTGAGAACCCGAATGAGATTTTGTTTATATAGTTATATCTGCCAATATTTACCCTATGTGAAATTAAGACTGTAAATTTTAAATATTTATTAATTCACTTAAAATATAAATAAAAAGCCCATTATGTTTCAGTAAATAATATATTTTTAGTGAAATGAAATATATATTCCAAAGCCAAAATAAAATAGCGACCAGAATGGCATTGTTTTACATTTTGAAATTTTCTGGCTTAGTTTTGCAAATGTCTGGCTTAATAAAAGATACCTGGTTTCTCATATCTGCTTCTGCATTCAATGTCTCAATATGTTGTTTCAGTTGAAGTATATGAAGAAAATCTGGCCTCACACAGATTTCTTTGTTGGAAAAGTGAGGAGAATTTTAATAGCTTTTTCAGATAATTATGGATTTTTAAATTTTGCAATGTGGAATCTAAAACCATATCAATATGCTTCCCTTACTGTTTTATTAAAATCTATTGTCTACTTTGCAACTTAAATGGATCTTTTGCCCATGTGTATTTTTAAAATATCAGGTATTGGTCATTTGGAAAAATATTGGTTCACTAGGTTATGCAAAATTTCCAAATAGTAGCTTATTTCATTATACAATATCACATTTGTTAGTAATGCCACCTATCTCAACAGAAAATTCTTTAAGAATTGAGAAACTGACAAGTTCACAGGGGCCGATAATAAGTTTTCCAAAATTGTAATTTTTATTTGAAAGCTCAGATTTTATCATTGGCAACAGATACAGTTGGATTTTGCTTCTCTTGAAGTGACAAGCTCACTTTGTTCATTTTCAAGAAAATCTCTGCCAAATATCCAAGTTTGAAAAAAACAGTTTGCTTGTCAGTTGTTCTTTCAAGTAAAAATGGTGATTCATGAGAAAAGTGGCTAATTTAGCTCTCAACCCAAGCAGTCACACAAGTACTTACTTGAGACAACCATGCAGTTTGGTACATCTTCACTGACTTACCATTTCATCACACAGAGTATTAAAAAGACCTCTACTCAAGGGTCAAGATTTGACAAAATTAGTATATTTTTACTCCTTAATCAAGTACATTCTTAGGTACATCTTGCATTTTAAAAATATTAACTCTGAGTGTGTGGCAGTGAAGAATACCAGGCTTACTAGTAGTTTGCTGCTACTGACTTGATTCATGCTAAGGTGTCAGCAGTTTTCCCCACCATGCTTTTGCACCATTAGTGCAAATGGCAGCCATGTGAAAAAAGGTAAATAGCATCAGTATTATTATGAAAATTATTTTAAACTTGTGAATCCACTGAAAGTATCTCAGGGAATGACTGAAAGGGTCATTGGGGACATGCAGGAGTTGGGGGACCAAATTTTGAGAACTGTTGATCTACACAGTAACAGGAAGCTATCCGACAAACACTACGGATTAGAGAAGGGAACCCTTTTGTAAAGAACTTAACTAAGCAAGTTTTTGATTCCTAAAATATTCTGGAAATAATCAGCTATTTCCATGCTAAGTACAATACTATCTATCTTTTTCTCTTTTCTTTTCCTGCATAAGAATATTACTTATTTATCTAATTCAGGCTTACAAACAATCTAATAGCTTATTTCTAAGAACAACCCCCCAATCTCACAAATCAGAGGGCTTCAAATTAAGTCTCATGAGACAGGACAGGGTGCCAGAACTTGATGCTACCTTAGTTCCCCTTTTCCTTGAATTGGGCTATATTCTAGTCACATTTTGGAGTAAGTGACAACAAAGAAGAAATCAAGAACCATACCCTGTTAATAACAACAATTTGAAAATTTCCACAGAAGTCTCCTCTGTTAAGGCATAATTATAAATCCTGCGCCAGATCATGACACTGCATGCTCTAGAATACCATTTGGTATAATGGGACACGTATTGTCCTTTAGAAGAGTTTGGATAGTGTTCTATCAAAAGCACACTTAAAAAAAGTAATCTCAGAATCACAGAATGATGCCAACACATATTAACTCTGTGAAGTCAAACCCTCTTTTGTTCTAAATCCAAGGCATTGACTTTTTAAATCACAAAATACTGCTAGAATAAATTTTGCCTAATATGAGAAAAAATAGGCTGTCTTTGATGGTTTTCACAGTAAGTTTTTGACTAATACTACTAGAAATAATAACCCATCTACATTTGTTGGGGGGAGTTCGTCACTTCTTCCCTGATTTTCAGTGTATAATAAAAATCCTCAAGTTCAAAAATGTCCAACATTTGATACTAATGGTTATTCTTCTCAATCTTCTATTCATCAGTTCATCTCTGATCCCCAGTAATGTGATAATTGTGATCCTTATGCCTTCATTCAAGATTATATATATTTTTTTCCTTGTTTTGACATGGGCACATTTTCATATTGTTTTTGTAAATTCATGACCTAGTCAATTGTATTATTACTTAACTTCTTCTCTGAAACTTCCTTTAGCCCAGATTCAAATCCTTTTTTTTTCTTTCCACAGTGCTTAACAAATCAAAACTTTTTGATTTGTTAAGCCTAAAATGTTATAAAGCCTAAAAATGTTATAAAGCCAGAAGCACAGGCTATCTTAAGAAAATATTTTCACTGTCTAATTAGGCAACAAGTAACCTCAAAACTATTCATAAATTCCTTTGCTGAACTCTGGCTGACCCGTTCACCATCCTTAAAAACAGCAATTTCTTCATTTTTTTGTGTTTCTTAAGTCTCACTTGTATTTCATCTTCTTTCACTCCATAGAAAATCTTGCCTAATGAATTTATGGAGAATGTCAAGGTCATCCTACATAAATTCCTTCAATTGCTGTTTCTTTATCATCACATCAAAATTGCCATCTTTTTATTTGAGTCCTTTTGCCACATTAATGCCTGACTGGTGCTCTTGATTCTATCTTCTCTCCTATTATTTTTCCTTCAATTCTGCCTTGTGCTTCTGGAGTCTTTCTTTTCCCTGCTTCTCCAATGCCTATAAAATTATTTACATATTACCTGTTATAAAATATATTTCATCTTTTAGCTCTGTTCTTTTTGTCACTCACCTTTTACTTTCATTTACTCTCAAACTTACAGAAAAAGAGGTAGATACTAATTTTCCTGCATCCTTTACAATGCTTTATTTTTAATTCCTTTGCAATTTAACTTACATATCTATCAATTTACCAGAATTGTTTTCTCAGAGAAAAACCATTACAGATTAATCACAAAATTCAATAGGCTTTTCACAGTAACCATCTATATCAAATTGTGTACAACATTTTACGTTGCTATTCCTCTCTTCCGGAAACATCTTTCTCCCTTGGCTCTGATAGTTACTGTACTCTTGATTCCCTCATAATCTTCTTATATTTCTTTTTGCCCTTTCCCTCACTTAACTATTAAATAATATATTTTCTCTCTTTTGTTCTTTATGTTCTGTTTGGTAATCCCATTTACCCCAATTGTCTTAATTTCCAACTGTTTATAGACGGCTATGAAATCTATAATTTGGGGGCCTGATATTTTTCTGAAGCGTAGCTTGGGAATTTTTACTGCCTATTGGATATTCCCCCATGTTTGTCCTTAAAATCTCAAATTCAGTAAGTTCAAATGGAATCTCTTTGCTGCATCTCTACCTCCACCCCCAAACTATTTATTATCCTTATTATTTTAGTGTATATTACTACTATTTTCTTAGGTATCCATGATATTAATAGAAATCTTAGAATTGTGTTCAATTACTTCCATCTCACTAATTCTTCCCATCTAATCAATTCTCAAACCTCATTGTTTTACCATTCAATGCTTCTTCAGTATTCTTCATTTCCGTTCTTTGTCTGGTCACTCCCTTCATCATCTTTTTCTTGACTATTGCAATTATAGGCTAACTACTTACTTATCTGAACTTATTCTTTTCCAAGTTACCCTTTACACTTTCGCCAGAATTAACTGTATTAAACATAAAATACTCAAAAATCTTCAGTGGTTCCTGGGAACCCTCAAAACACAGTTGTAACTTTATTTGCATGGCCCTCAGAATGTGAACCCAACCTAATTTACTAGCTTTTTTCCCTATACTATCTCTCCCATGTATACTAAGTTAGATCATAGCAAACACTTGCTATATCTCTGGTGTTCTCTTATTGGTCTTCTCATGATGTTTTTCTCAACCTGGAGTGAACTTCTCTCCCAAGAACAACAAAATTCTCATCTTTCAAACCCAGTTTATAAGCTACAGCACCTCCCCATCTCCAGGTAAAATAAATAACTTTATTATAATATTTATTTAATTTGGCATGCAAGAATTAATTATTTTCATGTTGCTCTTCTTCCTATATTATATATTCCTTGAGATCTGGGTCTTTGATTTTTGAGTCCCCTCAGAATGCTTGGCACAGGATTTTGTATGTTGTTCTTACATCTGAAAAAATGTATATTGTAGATTTATTTTTAATCATCATACTCAAGATCCTTATTGGTAAAGTAAATCTGTCAATGTTATCCCATTGTCAATAGTAAAAGTATTGATAGCTCAGAAAGCATGTTTCTTTATTCTTATTCATTTCATTTTCCTGTCTCATAATACTTATCATCAATATAAAGAGGTGAATTGTAATTATTTCCTCTAATACACTTTTTCTTCTGTGCATTCTTAATTATGACAGAAGATTTTTTAAAAATAACAGCAATGAAAAGCACTCTAGAATTCCAAGTAATCTATCCTATTTTCACTTTATGGAAGGTTACCTCTTTTTAAGTTTTTTATAAAATATATATGACTAAAGTAGCGAATTAATGCATGGAATGATTTGTTCTGTCCTTCTTTTGTTAAGGCATTTTACATCATTTATTTAATATTTCAAAAGGTTTATAAATCATTTATTAGCTAATCTTTGCAGCATCCCTGCTGACACAGTCAATTAGCTGAAGAAGTACTGCTGGTTGGCAACTGACAAGTAATATTACTTGCACATTACAGATGAAGAAACGAAAGCAGAGAGAGGTTAATCGACTTGACCATGTCTTACACAGTGAGTGGTAGTACTGATGTCAGAATGGGGACCTGGGGTTATTCACATCAAAACCACAAAAGCATTAAGAGTCCAGAGCTGGTGCTGTTCTTTATTATATTATACTTTCTAAATCCTTTGTTTAATCTCCTTTTCTGGCTCTCTATGAGTCCAAGGAGGAAAGATACTTTTAAAATCTATACCTTCTCATTAAACTAAGACTATTTTTTTCTACATCCAATAAATATTTAGTTTTTGCAAGGACGTTAGAACATCGACACATTTCTTCTCAAAATAACTCATTATTAACTTTTCCATCTTTAAAAGCACGATGAAAGATCAAATCAATCTCAGTAATATTTTCTGGTCTGGTCTAAGTTGTAATAATGACCATAATAACATAACAGTTATTGTTTACTAATTATTTATCAATAATAACAAAAATATCAAGTATTTGCCAGATACGACACTAAGAAGTTTATGTGAATTGTATAGTTTAAATTCATCAACAAATTTATCAAAGAGGAATGTTCATTATCTCCGTTTTAAAGATGGAATATTAAATGTTTAGAAATATTGTCATGAAACTGATAGGTGATTTAACCACTTACAAAACCAGTTGCCATTTTCCAACATTCATTTTGGAACATACTATACTTAATTTTTTGTTGATGGTTTGTCATCCCTATTTTTTTTTTAATATGTAAGTAGTTCACATACTGTGGTGTTGAGACATTACTGTGTAGGGTGATACTTTATTGACATCCCTACAGAACCTGGCTTTTTAATACTATCATCTCATATACATCATATTAATTGACACTGCAATTTCTTCCTTGATTTGTATATTTTTTTCTACAAACACTTTGCATTCCAACTTCCACGTATCTGATCTACTCAACCATGTGATGGTCTTCATCTTCAGACATCTTGCTGTCTGGGCTGTTCAACCCTGTGACAGTAACAACACACTCACTAGGGACTAGGAGTTTGAGAAGCACTTAGAAAATTGTTTGACACCTGAAAAACATGGCTCCAGAATATGAAAAAAAGATCTGCAAAATTGAGATAAAAACTTGTGTCATTAATATTTTCAACTAATATTACTACAACAGCAATGTTACTCAGCTTTCATATAGTTATCTATAAATTATATTGGATATGTGACTTGGGCACATTTTAATGCATTTGATAACATTTAGGGTAAAGCTTCTAAAAGGGAAATTGCCTAGGACTAAGGAAGGTTTAAAAATGGCCTTGCACAGAATGAACTAGAAGTGACTTCAATGGGAGGCTGAGGCAGAGATGCTGGACCCAGAGAGTGACAGAGCAGGCGTACATTGGAGAGAGCTTTCCTATATAGGAGAGCCAAGAATCTGTTACTTATTGAGTGGGGAGCATGAAGGTAGGGGACCCTATAATAGGAATCCTAGGATTGCTTCTAAATTTCTAACTTGGATAAATGACAGGACGGTACTCTTTGTTGAATACTAAAGGAACAGCAACAGCAGCAAAAGTCTAAGAGTGGAACTGTAACATATCACAATGCCACCTTTAAAGTAAATTTGGCAGTCTTCTCCGTTTTGAATGAATGAAAATGCATTAATTAAAGACATACACATTCACACACCTGCTAATATCTGCTCTTCTGCAATCATGTGTTTTCTGTAGAGCGTCTAAATATCTATTCCAGTTGAAGTAGTGCTTAAACACTTCAATATGCCTCTTTTCAGCCAAAAAGAAAAACTGTCTATGACTGTTTCAACATATTTTAAATATATGTATAATCGTTGCCAACTTATCTGCTCTGCAGATACTAGTTTCCTATACGATATTTAATATCTCCCTTTATTGAAAATGTCATTGCTCAGTATTATGATTAATGTTTTTCATTGTTATTATATGTCTGAATGTTAGAATTATTGATTGATCCCTTTATTAATGGAATGATCTTCAGCACAATGTTAAACTTTTACTCTTCTTCTCTACCATTATTATATGTTATTTTAAAGATTTTCCATACAGTTACTTTAAATGGGATTTTCAGATTTTTCAGGCTTTTTGAAGTCAGTAGGATAGGCTCCAGTGAGTAGAAGAAATGCTGAAGAACAATATGAATTAAACAAATTTAAGTAGTTAAGAAAGCACTGATCTAGCCATTGAGAAATATATACTAATATTTACATAGTATGTGTATATAAATCAATAGTTTCCAAATGAGATAATCTACTGAACAAAATATCTTAAAATGTGAATTAAAAGATGTTGTAAAATCTCTATATGATTAAAATACAAAAAAATTTTATAAGCTTGGAATATAAATAGTAAGTGCATTTTTGTCTGGGAGACAAGTTGTTATCTGGGAAACCTCAAGACATTTTGTAGGTTATCGAAATCACTTTACTATCAATCTTGAGCATTTCTCCTATCAACTCTATAATTAGTATTGGAAATTAGCATTATGACTATTTCACTACCAGGAACATTGAAGAAACTATTTAAAGTGCTAAACGTTGATTTTAACAAATAAAAAACAATTCATCTGAAGAAGATGTTACAATGAACTGAGGAATTAAAAGATCTCCAAGTAGAGAAATTTCACTGACTGCAGTATAAACTACTTGAGGGTAGAGAGTTTCTGTTTTTCCTGTTTGCCCTCCAAATTTTGGAAGTGTTATATGCACGGTGCAGGGTAATAAGCAAATATTTAGCAAATGAAAAGTATTGAATTCATTACCTTGTGGTACAAATTAGGATTTCTTTTGTACTGTAACTAGAAGATTTTAATTTCAGCATTATGAATTATTAATGTCTTTATCTGATTCCCAGTTCTGTGTCAACCAAACTTATTTGAGTGGTAATTAGAGGACTTCATGTTTATCCTATCTTCTAGGATTTCACTTTTGCATATCTGTTAATTCATAATTTTGATATTTGTATAGCACAACCAAAGACTATAAAAACACATAGAGCAAGCACTTGCCAAAGAACTCTAAATAAAACAGGTCTCAGGTATGAAATTAGAGCCATGCTTGGTTATACTTCTAAGTGCTTCATCTAAAGAGAGACCTGCAACACTGCTGCATGAATTAATCACCTAGGGTGACTTTTAAGCCTACCAACAGCTGGCCCCTCTATCATATCTGATTTTATTCAATAGTCTAAATGATAATAACTGTCCAGATTTCTTGGAGTTATAGATACGTTTTTTATTATTCTAAGTGGTGACCTGAGAAATTATTGAAAACAATAATTGTTCTAATTTACTTATTGAATTGCCCAGTTCTTACATGGCCTGACATGAAAGGTGATTTAAAAGATTGCATTTAAGTTTGGACATATAGCCTTCATCCTGCTGTTTCATCACAGACCTCTTACAGGATAAACACGTGCAACCATTTTGAGTTTCCGAATGGGAGTGCTCCTTAGAGTATTTTCCCCTTATAAATGTCTTGCCAACTTACTCCAATTTGAATGCAGGTAGAAATTTATAAATTTCTCCAAGAACTTATTTTTATTTTTATGAATCTTACTGATTTTGTTTTAATACCGAGGACTTTATCAAATTCATAGACATTTGATAGAATAAAAAGCAAAAGCATAATTAGGAAAAATCCAAAAACCTCAAATAGAAAATAAGATGCTATGTTGTTAGTTACAGAAATTAGCACAAATAGACTGAAAAACTGACCACCATTGTAAACTGAGCTTTTAACTATGGGAGTTGCCAGGAAAAGGAGGATTACCTGACTCAGGGGTCTTCTCCTCTTTCTTTGCCTTCTTTTAACAATCTCGAAAATTAAAGAAAGGTTGAAATGACAATAAGAATAATTTACTTCCCAAACCATTTGAGAGTGGTTGCCAACACATTGCAATGTCTCCCCCAAATCCTCTAGTATTTCCTACAAACATATATCCAAATATAATCATGAAAATCAGGAAATTAACACTGACACATTACTACAGTGCTACTAAGCCTCAGACCCCTTTCAAGTTTTGTCAATTATCCCAATCATGTCCTTCATAATAAAAGGATCAGCCCAGCATCACATGTTGCATTTAGTTGTCCTGTCTCTTTAATATTTTTTTTTTTTTTTTTTCTGCTGTACGCGGGCCTCTCACTGTTGTGGCCTCTCCCGTTGCGGAGCACAGGCCCCGGAGGCGCAGGTTCAGCGGCCATGGCTCACGGGCCCAGCCGCTCCGCGGCATGTGGGATCTTCCCAGACCGGGACACGAACCCGCTTCCGCCTGCATCGGCAGGCGGACTCTCAACCACTGCGCCACCAGGGAAGCCCTCTTTAGTTTTTTAATCCTGAAAATTTTCTCAGGCTTCCCTTGAATTTCATGAACTAGAAAAATTTAAAGAATATGGATCAGTTATTTTGTAGGATTTAGCTGTTTGTATTTGTCTCATGATTATTCAGGATATGTGTAGTTGGCAGGAATAACACAGTGGTGAAGCTCTGTCCTCTCACTGCTTCCTATCAAACAATTTTGGCAAACTTTTAACTTGTAACCTTACTGGAATATTATTTTACTCATTTGATTAAGGTGTATCACCCAGTCTTCTCCATTGTAAAGTTATGTTTTTCTCCTTCATTATTAATAATTTCTGTGGTAAGGCACTTTGTAATTATGTAAATATCCTGTTCCTCATCAAACATAATTTATTCAATTTAATTATTTAAATCAGTATGAACTCATAGACTCCTATTTTATTCAATTGACTATAATATGTTTCTACCATTATTTATTTTGAGGCTTAGATTGTTCAAGATTTGTCCAGTGGAAACCCCTTCAGTTTGGCTTCTATATCCTTTGATGTTTCCCAATTATTCTTTGATATCTCCCTTCTTTTTTTTTTTTTAACATCTTTATTGGAGTATAATTGCTTTACAATGGTGTGTTAGTTTCTGCTTTTTAACAAAGTGAATCAGCTATACATATACATACATCCCCATATCTCCTCCCTCTTGCGTCTCCCTCCCTCCCACCCTCCTTACTCCACCCCTCTAGGTGGTCACAAAGCACCGAGCTGATCTCCCTGTGCTATGTGGCTGCTTCCCACTAGCTATCGGTTTTATATTTGGTAGTGTATATATGTCCATGCCACTCTCTCACACCGTCCCAGCTTACCCTTCCCCCTCCCCGTGTCCTCAAGTCCATTCTCTATATCTGCGTCTTTATTCCTGTCTTGCCCCTAGGTTCTTCAGAACCATTTTTTTTTCTTTACGTTCCATACATATGTGTTAGCATATGGTATTTGTTTTTCTCTTTCTGACTTATTTCACTCTGTATGACAGACTCTAGGTCCATCCACCTCACTACAAACAACTCAATTTCATTTCTTTTTATGGCTGATCCCTTACTTCTTGAAACAATAACATGTTCTAGGGTCATCTTATATTTTCCCTGTAGCAGCTCTAGAATCAGCCATTTCTCCAAAGAGCTTTAGTTCCTTCAGTTGGAGAGCTGTATTTAGAAACCAAGATCCGGACGCTAGGTGTATTCATTGCTCTTGGGAAGTAGTGGTCCCAGGTACTCTCGATAGGCAGAGCTAGGGGATTTATGTACATATATACATACACACATATGAAAACACATATTCATAACCATTTACACATATTCATAAACACATATTCAGAAACATATGCATACATATTGTCTATGTTTGTTTCTGTAATGTCTCTATATTGAAAATCATGTGCTCACATTAACATCCTCCATTCCCTTTCAACACCCTTTCATTCTAGTTTTTGCCCTTTTCATATTTTAACTCCCTCCACAGATATTAAAATAACACTGATTACCATATCCTTAATCTCCTTACTTATCTGATCAATCTTCCTGTATTTAAGTAAATTCTTGTAGCTGCCACTTTCCCATCCCACACATTTTCTCCATCTGGCACGGGTTATGACTATCTGTACAGAGTGGTTGCCAAGGCCACTTCCTCATGTGGATGCCCTTTCACACGAATCACGCTTCAGCAGTCAACTCTAGGCTCCCTTATGCAGACATCCTCTCCCCTTTCTCAGACTCTGAGACCCAATGCCAAGTCATGTGGTTCCTTGAATGCCCACCTCCCCCATGCTGACAAAGGGTTATTTTACCTCACTTAATGGACCAATTTGTTCAAGAACGGAAGGGATCACAACACTGTAAAGCAATTATACTCCAATAAAGATATTAAAAAAAAATAAGGGAAGGGACAAGGAAGGGGATGAAGAAAGGGAGGTGGACAGGGATGAACAGGTATCTTTTTTTTCTAAACAATATTTGAAGAGGTCCTTCATTTAGAAGTTACCAAGACATTATGAAGTATCAGCTGAAGAACTGAAACAATGACATATATTTACACATCTGTATCCCTACATCTATGACACACAATGTACACCTAATTTTACAGCAACCAAAATATAATTTAACAAAACTTATGATGCTCAGCCATACACTTTAATACTCAGCAACTTAGAAAAATGTGCAGTGCCATGGCTGTTAACTATCAGTCCATTTATATGAATGCATTTGTAAAACTCCCAGCCAGGAGTGCTTGGGATAGCGTCTCTACTGGTCCTTACTGGATCCTCTTCTTCTTTTGTCACTCTTTTCAGTCATTTGTCGATTCTCGATTGTATCTCACTGGTGACTTGCATGACCATTGGTAATCATATCTGGGCAAATACCCCAGCTTGGTGTCTCTCAAAGGGCTGACTGAAAACCATTTGCAACAGAATCAACTGAGGTACTTGATAAAATTCAGGTCCACAGGCCCTGTTCTGATTTCCTGCTCAGAAGCTCTTTAGAGAGTAATGAGTATTTGGAAAATACCTTAGCTAATTCTCACACATTAACACTGAAACCATGGTGTGGTGTGCATGTCTACAATTCCTCAAAGTTCACGGTTTAAAACACATAGGTCTCACCAACTGCAGTTCTTTTATTTTAGCTTCATCAATTCACATTTGTTATTTAACCAACTTGGAAATTGCTAGATGTGTGAATAGCCGCCAAAGTAAAATGTATCTATCTTTTGCAAAAATGTCTTCTACCAAATGTCTCTACAAAATGAAATGTAAATACCTTCTAAGATCTTGCTTGGAGGAATCTTACAGATTTTTAAAATCTTCCAGGTTTTAGGGAATAGCAAGTGCAAAGGCCCTGATGTTGGGAAAACCACTGCAGAAATAAAATCTGGATGTGTGTGTGAGAGAATAGTAGTAGTAACCGACTTTGGAGAGTAGGGCAGAAGAAATATTGAATAAAGCATGTAGGACAGGTAAAAAGTTTAATTTTTATTCTAAAGTGATGGGAACGGGTCGTGTGAAATAATGTGATATGATTTATGGGTTTTTTTTGATGATTCTGGCTATTGTACTGTTTATAGACTATAAGGATTGGGGCAAGAGGGGAAGAAGCAAGGAGGTTGTGGAAGAGACTGCCTATTGCATTAGATGAGGCAAGCAATGATGGCTTGGAGTAAGTAAAGATGGCAAGAGTAAGGTGAGAGGTAGGTGGATTCAGAATGTATTTTCAAGTTAGAGCTGGCAAGAATTTCTGATGGACTGGACATAGGAATTGTGGGAAAGTGAGAGTTTAAGGATGAATCTAACATTTTTGGCCTGAGCAACTGGATGAGTTATGGAGCCAGGAAAAACTGGAGTGCAATGGATGGATCAAAGCAAAATATTTAGTTTTATTTGCTAAGTTTGAAATGTCTATTATGCATAGATTGGAGATATTTAGTGGGAAACTGGAATTAGGAGTCTGGAGGTTAGGTGAGTGGTTAGGGCTAGAAGTATGAATTGGGGAGTCATAAGTCATCTTCCCATTAAAGTAATGGGACTAGATTAAAACTCATGAGTAGTTAAGGTAGATGGAGAGTGAAGGGGGCCAGGAATGAGCCTTAGGGCATTCTAACAGACGTTGAGGGATGGGAGGCATCACCAAGGTAGACTGCCAAGGAATGGTGAGTGAGGAGGGGAGAAATCTAGGAGAGAATGGTGTCCTGGTAGCCAGTGAAACAAAATATTCATTCTGGAAATTATGAAGTTCATTTTCCAAAGTTTCTTGAATTGATGAGAATTTGAAACTTGGTATTTTAAAAAGAGCTTTAGCAAACAGAAAAGAGAATAATTTTCTATCATGAGTGATTGATTGCAGTAGCATGGGGAATGGAAAAGTTGTGAAAAGGGAATCAAGAATTTATGTAAAAGACAATTTTAAACAAAAGTATTCATTAAAAAACAAGTACAAAATATTTAGACATTATATTTTGCCTTTGTGTCAACAGCAGTACAGCATGCTGTAAGTGAAAGATGAAGGATTACAGTTTAATATCAAATCAGGGAAAAAGGTGAAATGCTTGAATTGTTTGTAGATTTTTAATAGATTTCAAAACTTTATTGGTTTTGAATAATGTCATATTTCAAACATAATTTTCTAAATAATCATAACAATATTAATATCAGAATAAACCTTATATAACCTTATATAAACCTTATTTAAATGCACATATACTTCATTTTTATGGGTAAAACTAGGACTCTGGTCTTCTGATTACCAGTACTATTTCTTATTGCAACACACTGTTTAAATGTATAGATGATTGAAAAAAAGAGCATACCAGTGATCTCTTAAATGTTTTACAAAATATTAAGTAATTAAAATTAGGGGAAATAAAGCTCATGAGGATTAAATTACAGGAAGAGTTTATAAGAGGGCAAAGAAGTAGGAGATGTATTTCCACACAGATAAATAGGAGATTTTAGGAGAAAATGACCAAAATTGCATTTATAAGGTCATGATACTAGCTAAATGAAATAAAGACAACCACCATCATGTGAATAACATATAATTTTGAAGGTGAATTTTGAATATGGAGACTGATACAGATTAACATCTGATTGTAGTAAAAATCAGATAGGCAGGGTAACAAGGTCTTCTTCATCAAATCACAGCTTATCAGGAATAAGGGAACCTCTTGATACTTTGGTATGTGCCATTTTAGGACAATGAACTTGCTACAAAGTGAACACTTGACGCAATAAATAGTTTAGAAACATAAACGTGATTCAAGAAATTCATGGATGGTGAAAGCTATGTTGGATTATTTCAAAAAGTTAGGGATGACTAGGTTAAGTAACTTCTCTTTTTAATAACAGAATAACTGTCACATGAAAGATCTCACTATGCCATTGACAAAGATAAAATCCCGGGATGCCATGGCTTCACAGTCTAATAGTCTAGAGCTACAATGTCCAGTATACTGTCCATTAGTCACAAGTGGCTATTAAATACTTGAAACGTGGGCAAGTTTGACTTAGGAACTGAAATTTTAATTTTATTGAATTTTATTGAATTTACTTTTAAAAATTTAAAAACACATGTGACTAATGGCTATAGTTTTTGACAGCACTAAGAACATTTCCATTATCATGGAAAGTTCTATTGACCAGAGCTGACCCATAACATCTTTATTTAATTTTACATTTATGCCTCTTTGCTAAGAAAATCCTCTCTCTTACTAAAAAATAATATCAGAAAGATGGCTAGATATAAGCTCAAGATGCAAAAATCTATTGGATTTCTATAATCCAGGAACAAAGAGAGAGCTTAAAAATTATTTAAAATGGAAAAAAAAAACTACCTAGGAATAAATCTAAATAAAAATGTGCAAGACATTTATGGAGAAAATAAAACCTTATTGAAAGATATTAAAGAAGTCTTAAATAAATGGAGAGATACATCTTGTTTATGGATAGAAAGGACTCATCATAATGATGTAAATTTTCCCTAACTTAATTTATATAGTCAATACAATTACAATAAAAATACTTAATAGAGGTTTTACAGGATTGCCAATTCTGAAATTTATGTGAATGGTCAAGAACAGCTCAGACACACCTAAAAAATCCATTCATTCCAAAATGGTCCTGGAAAACTTAATTATTCATAAGAAAACAAAGAAATTGGATAATACAGACAAGTTGATTGTAAGTGCATTAATGGCTTGAATATAAAACAAAGATACACTAGAACTTTCAGTAGAAAATATACTATATCTGGGTAGCATTAAACTAGGGAAGGACATTTTAAGTAGAACAAAAAGACACTAAGCTAAAAGATAAATTTGATTTCATTAAAATTGAGAGCTGCTATTTATCACAAGACAACATTAAAAAAGTGAGAAGGCATGAAATAACTTATTTGTGTCATATATAGCTGACCAAGGATTATTTGCTTGTATTTAAAGAACAATAGAAATAAGTAAGAAAAAGATAAACAGTAGAAAAATGGACAAAAGATATTCTCTGGACTTTCACAGAATAGGAAACATAGGCAACTATTAAACAAATAAATGAAAGGATTCTCAACCTATCGGTAATTAGGGAAATACAAATTAAAATGGTTATGGACTGAATTGTGTTCCCTAAAATTCGTAGGTTGATGCCCCATCTCCCAATGTGGCTGTTTGGAGACAGGGACTTTGAAAACATAATTATGGTTAAATGAGGTCATAATGGTGGGGCCCTAACTGATATGACTGGTGTCCTTGTAAGAAGAGGAAGAGATACGAGGGATGTATACATACAGAGAAAAGGTCATGTGAGGACATAGCAAGAAAGCAGTGGTCATCTGCAAGTCAAGGAAAGAGGCCTCAGGAGGACCCCAAACTGCCAACATCTTGATCCTGGACTTCCAGCCTCCAGAACTGTGAGAAGATAAATCTCTTGTTTTTTAAGCTACTGAATCTGACGTATTTTGCTAGGACAACGTGAGCAGACTAATAACAAGGAACAAAAGACTAGACTGGCCATTCTAACTGGTGAAGCTATAGAGCAAAAGGACTTAAAATTGATTCCATAACTTTGGAAAACATTTTGACATTATTTTTTAAAGTTGACTATTTGAATTCCCTACAACTCAGCAATTCTACTCTTAGCATGTCTACTCATTTACTTATGTTAAATCTTGCACATGTGTACCAGGAAACATTAAAATAAATGTTCATGGAAGTACTGTCCGTAATAGGCCCAAAACAACCCAAATATCATTAATAGAATAATAAACACATTTTCTTGTATTTATACAATAAAATATTGTACAGTAGTACAAATAAATGAACGCTAGTTAAAGCAAAGTGGATGAACCTTGGAAACATAATGTTGAGTAAAAAAAGCAAGCACAGAAGACTAAAGTATGATATCAATTTTATAAATCTCAATAATAAGCAAAATCAGATAAAAATTATGTGGATGTTGAACATAAAGCCAAGATCAGAGTGATTTCTTTGGTGAAAGCAGGAAGGTGGGATCAGGGTAGAGAACAGCGAAGACTCAGCAGTTTTGATTCTAGTTCTTAGTTTTGGTGGTGTGTTTGCAGTTTTTATTATTTCTCATAACTTACATACAATTAAATATATTCTTTTGTATATTATCTAATAATATTTTAAAAATCCATTATATACCAAAGATAACCCCTAGACATTAATTATAGAGAGTCCACTTTGAAACAACATACATAGTTACTCATAAATCTTCTGTAGTTGAAAGCTATTAGCTATGAAATTCTTCCCCCTTCATATGAGGACTTTATGTTCTATAATGAAGGAAAATTGTTCCTACTTTGGGACAATTTGCCTTCTTTATTTAAGTGATACTAGTCCTGTGGCTGCCTAGAAATTTTAAAAGCAACTGATAACTACATCTACTGCCTGCAAGAGAATAAAGGAAAAGGAGCATAGGAGGCAATCTCATACATTATTGATAAACACATACAAAGACAATATCGGTACAAAGCTATTTCTCCATATAGCAACTCTGAATTTTAATAATAAATACATATATATATATATATCAAACATTAATAAAAGAATAAAATTATCCAATATGAGTACATTTGCTCTTGTTTTGCAATTAGTTCCAGGATTCTATTTTAGATTATTACTTCATATCTGCGAGAGTTGGGTGTGTGTTTGTGTGTTTGGTTTTGTGGAAGCTGCATTGTGCTAAATTTTACATTTCTTTCTTGAATTAAATGGCTTTTGTTATCCCTTGGGAATACTGAAGACAGCAACAGCAGATTACTACTTACCAGTGGAAAAATATAAATAGCAATTTTAGCTGCTAGTGATTCTGAAATTGCCCTTAACTTTGTCCTTATAAAAACGCTCCAAGAATTACATTTTGCAAATCCACAGATTTACTATCCATATTCCAGTCATTTACATGGACAAATAATGTAGCCTGCCTTTTCAGTAACAAAGGATGTTATAGCCATCAAGCCATCAGCCACTGAAGCCACCCCCAAAGCTGCACCCTGAGGGGATTCAGGATGGAGAAAACAGGATACTGGCCCTAGATAATTAAAGTGCATATCAAGGGAATGATTTCCATGAGACCAGATTCTTGCATCTCGCCATATATACAAAAGTGCTAAATTTATTAACTTAAGATGTCTAGTTTCTTTAATTAACAGTAATCTTTTGATGTTCCAACTACCTGTTGTTTTTTTTTTTGCAAGAACCCCTAAATACCCTGTGTCCTCCCTTACCTCTTCAGAACAGTCTCTCAGAGCTATCTGAGAGTCTGTCTCCTGACTTAAGTCCTCTGTATGTCCTCCAAATAAAACATAATTCTCAACTTTTAGGTTGTGCATTTTTTTTCAGTCAACATTTAATTGTATGGCTCATGTAGGTACTATGCCTAAATGTAATGGGATGAGCTGTAAATTATTAAAACTAGATAAATTCTGTCAGCTCTACCACTAGCTGAGATCCAGGCTTTCATCTCTGGATACTTCTGTCATAGACCTTGGCAGATATGGGGTCTGTGTTGGTCTTAAAATTATTCTTAGAATTGTGGGGACTCATTCATTCTTTCAACAAATTGTATTGCTTATATTCTATGTGTCAGTTACAGTGCTGGGTCTTGAAATACAGAAGTCAACACACGAAAATACAAGGATTAAACACATTTTCTACCATATTAATTTTTTTCATTCATTAATTCATCCCTAAGTCATTCAACACGCATCTTCTTATTGAATACTGATGAGGGGTGAAACGCTATGATAAACACTGAGTATATAACTGCAAATGAGATGGATAGGCCCTGATTTTGATGTCACTACTATCTTTTGTCCTGCCATATAATGGGACAGCTTCATTATTCCCTTTACCCTAAGTTTTTTTTTTTTTTCGGTATGCGGGCCTCTCAGTGTTGTGGCCTCTCCCGTTGCTGAACACAGGCTCCGGACGCGCAGGCTCAGCGGCCATGGCTCACTGGCCCAGCTGCTCCACGGCAGGTGGGATCTTCCTGGACCGGGGCACGAACACGTTTCCCCTGCATCGGCAAGTGGACTCTCAACCACTGCGCCACCAGGGAAGCCCTACCCTAAGTTTTTATCACAAATTACTAATGAAAATAAAGCTGTTAGTGGAGTTTCAACGTGCATAGGTAAATGAGAACACAGAACTCCCCTTTCGCATGCCCCATTCTCCTCCTTCTAACTCCCTATGTGAACCCACTTTGTGCCAAGACCAAGAAGCTGTGCCCCAATAAGAACCAAGCTGATTTCCTCACACTGACTGAGGCTATTGCTCACTTAGAAGACTTGATGCTTAATTTTGATGAGCAACTAGAAGACCATGGAGACAACCTATAAAAATGATTTGTCTTGGGAGAAAATACTAAAAAGTGTTAATGTGCTCTTCCACATGTCTAACCTCCTGGGATTAAACCACAGGCACCAAGATCACCAAGTGTACTTGGCAACAATGAGCTAAAAATGAAAAAAAAAAAAGCATCATACTGTTATTGTATTCATTTTCCCCCAAGGCACTCTCTGAGAAACACCACAACCTCTAAGGGAATTGAGAACAGCTTCCTTGTGCGGTAGGTTATATATGCATCTTTTTCCAAGCAGTTAAATCATACCCAGCTATCAGCACACCTTACTTAAGGTGATAGTAATGTATGAGATTAAATGTTCCTACCTGATTGGAAACCTTCTTGTCCTCAATTCATTGGCTATACTGGATTTTTTTTCTTGGGTCAGACCTTCAGACTTCTACCAGAAATTGTTCCTTTGGGGAAACCAGGCCTTCCCAGAAACTCAGGAAACTGAAATGGAGACAGCAAGAGAAAAGGAAATTATTTGGACATATAGACCTCAATTGTTTGGTTTTAAGTAAACGTCCAAGCAAACATCTTCTAAATGGTATAATAACTTTAGGGAAATTCACGGTTTATAAGTTTGTGTACTCATAAACTGAACATATTATGATAAGAGTACAGGTTGCATTTTGTGTCTTCAACTCAAGCAAAGACTTCAGAAAAGGCCCAGTAATCCTTTGTTCATTAAGACACAAGGAGAGGGCAAAAAGGGCAAGTTTCTAAGTCTTTTTCTTTAAAATTTACTTCCTTTCTTCAGTCTTCATCAAGATCTTCAGGAAATTAACTTTACTAAAGTTAATTATTCATAAAATAAACATAGGAACCTGTAGAAGACTATTTCACAGAGACCTGTAATGTACAATATCCATTGCATACATGCACCATGAGCTTGTCTTTTCTAGCACTGGCATACACAAAATTCTCTCTGTGTGTGTGTGTGTGTGTGTGTGTGTGTGTGGGCGCACATGTGTGTCTTCTTTTGTGATGAGCCATAGGGAGAAAATAAATCTATTGGCTGCAATTCAGTGATGTAGAAAGATTTAAGGGTACAAGAAAAGGCTACATCAAGTGAAGCAATAAAGTCATGAGGTTGTGGTTCCATAATAATAACAATAGCGGTCTTCTGTAACCAAGGGAGAGGCTCCTCAAATTATAGTCACACCTGTTAGACCATCTGCCCATAAATTTCACACTATCATGAATGGAAAACAAATGGCACTGTCTCTCCTTCCCTTTATCCATTGGCCATTCTCACATAAACTCTTTTTCTCTTCAAGGTCATGCTCTTTCCTATCTGTTTAAAAATATTAGGATTTAGGAGGAGTGATACGTAATGTGCCGTGCCTTGGTACTTGTACCAGTGACGGCTCTATAAGGAGCACTAGATTCTTAGGAGGCTATCAATTGAATTCCCCTAGAAGCAGAACCTGAGGCAATAATTTGAATGCAAACTGTTCATCTGGGAGGTGCTTCCAGAAAACTCAGAAGTGGAGTGGGAATTGAGAATGGAGGCATGGAAGGAAGCCAACAGAGGTGCATTATTAAATAAATTACTCCTGCAGGGAACTGCTGCCAGTACTTCAGGGGAGTTCTGTGAAACTCTACAGAACATGTCTCAGAGTTATCCCAAGAATTGGTGAGAAACTTGAAGTACTTATCTTCCAGTCCCCTCCATCCTTGGTTGAAAGCTACACCCAGATACATTAACTCCTGTACACTTCTGGCCTGCCCTAAGGTGGATAATTGCAGGTGGTAGCATGATTCTATCAGCATATACTGGAATGATGAGTGCTGGGGAGATATGAGTGGAGCATTGAAACCATCTAATACAGTCGGGGCAGGAGATATTAATTATTGGCTTGCAAGTCCAAATGGATAACCTTAAATTCCTGGGTTAATGGTTTTACTTTGAGGTATTTAAGCATGATGTATGAGTAAAAATTTCCTCTATTAAATCAAGTTTAAGATCCTAAGTCCCTAATCTGGAAAACTGTGGGTATCTTTTAACAGATTTTTGAAACGTAACATGATTAAGATTTCAAATTAACCATTCATTCATTCACTCATTCAACAAACATTTATTGAACACCTAAAGTATGCCATGGGTTAAACTAGGCACCAGTGTTACTGTTACTAAAATCATTATCGTGCCACCTAGAATTCAATGTATTGTGACAATCAAATAACAAAATCCATAGTTACCGTAAAAATTATTACAGAGTGCTACAGGAAGACACGGTAAGACCTTAATTCATGCTGTGGACAGCAGTATATGGGGGATATCAGTAGGGTTTCCTGTAGAAGGCAATTGAAATGGATATGTAACATGATGGAGGGGTGAATTTTTGAGGAAAAGAGAAGATAAATTCATGGTTGCCGGAAAATGAATGGTTAAGGATCAGTCCAGAAAGGAGTTCCATTCATAATCAGTATAAGAAATGCTCACTGAGGCTTCCCTGGTGGCGCAGTGCTTGAGAGTCCACCTGCCGATGCAGGGAACACGGGTTCCTGCCCCGGTCCGGGAAGATCCCACATGCTGCGGAGCGGCTGGGCCCGTGAGCCATGGCCGCTGAGCCTGCGCGTCTGGAGTCTGTGCTCCGCAACAGGAGAGGACACAACAGTGAGAGGCCCGCGTACCGCAAAAAAAAAAAAAAAATGCTCACTGGAGTGTAAGAAAAGAAGACAATGGAGAGGGTGGTAGAAGCCAGATCATGAATGGTCCATGTATGTATAGTAAGTGCTATGGTCTAGTCTTTGTGTTCCCCTCCAAATTCATACGTTGAAATCTTAATTTCCGTAGGTGATAGTATTAGTAGGTGGGGACTTTGGGAAATGATTATGGTATTAGTGCTCTTATAAAAGAGACCCCACAGAGCTCCCTAACCTCTTCTGCCATGTGAGGATACAATGAGAAGTCTGTGACTCAGAAGAGGGCCCTCATCTGACCATACTGGCACCCTATTCTTGAACTTGCAGCCTCTGGAACCGTGAGAAAAAAAAAAAAATTCCTGTTGTTTATGAGCCACCCAACCTGCAGTATAATCTTACAGCAGCCCAAAAGGACAAAGAGAGTTTGCATGTGAGATTTTACTCCAAGAAAGATGGGAATCCATTGAAGGAATTTAACTGGTAACTTAGAAGAGAGAAAAGTTTCATAACACATCAGGTATTTTTATAAGAAAAATTTGTTTCATTTTCAGAAAGATCACTCTGGAAATACTGTGACTAGATTTTTGGAGAAGGGTGATGGCAGGCCCGGATATAGAAAGATGAGTTAGTAGTCCATTAATATAAGTCAAACATGAAAGTGGATATAAAAAGTGTGAATTTGTGGCTGAGAGTTCTTTTCTTCTAGTACTTGAAAAATGTTATGTCAATGCTTCTGACTCCATAGTTTTAGACAAGAAATATGCTGTCATTGGAATTGGTGTTTCTCAATAAGTGATGCATTGTTTCTGCCTGTCCACTTTCGAGATTTTTTTTGTCTCTACTTTTCAGAAGTTTAATTATGACATGTCTTGGCAAGGATATCTTTCTGTTTTTCCTCTTTGGGCTTGTTCAGAATCTTGAATTTGTGTTTATGTCTTCTAAAAAATTGGGAACTTTTTAGTCATTATTTCTTTGAGTACTTTGTCAGTCCTACGTGCTCTCTTTTTTCATTCTGGAACTTTGATGATATGAATGTTAGTGCTTTTGTTACTGTTTACAGGTTCTTGAGATCCTGTTCTTTCTCCCATCTCAACCCCTCAGTCTATTTTTCTCTGTACATTTGGTACATCGTATTGATCTCTTCTAAGTTCATGATTCTATGCTTTGTAATCTCCACTCTTGAGCAAAGTTTTTTGATTGTTGTATTTTTCAGTTCTACTGTTCTCATTTGTTTTTATTGTTATAACTTCTAGTTCTTTGTTTACATTTTCTATTTTTTCCCATTTCTGTCAAGGAACACATAATTGTTAATTGAAACATTTATGTGACAGCTTATTTAAAAGCCTTGTCTGATAATTTCAATAGATGTTTTATCTCAGTGTTGGTGTATGTTTATTGTTTTTTCTCATTTATTCTGTGATTTCCTGGTTCTTCGTGTCATGAGTATTTTTCAATTGTATTCTAAACATTGTGAGTTATTATATGACTCTGTATCCCATTTAATTGTATTATTACTTTTTAGAAGGAAGTCATCCTATTTGAGGTGTAGTATGAGGACTGGGGGGTTACGTACAGATTTCCATTGGGCCCTACTGTCAATACCCCAGCAAAAGTGGGCACTTACATTGTCTCACTGCAGACAGATCAAGTAGAAGTTCAGCTATCCTATTGGCCCTTCTGACACCTTCCCCCCAAAAGTGGGAACATTAATATCATTGTGTTGCCTTTTAGTAGGAGTGGAAGTTCATCTCCCCAGTAGATTTCTTGACACCAGGGGAGGGGAGAAGTGAAGTGTTTGCTGTCCTTCCTCCCACTTCATTCCTTCTTGTTGATGCCAGGTGTGGGTAGAGGGTCAGCTACCTGCTGGCCCCACTGACACCAGGGTAAGAGGAAGAGAACTGCCAACTAGCCCTGCTTGTGCCATCTCATTCTGTCTTACTGCCTCAGGATGGTTATGGGGATTCAGCACCCCATTGGGTCTCACTGACACCATGTGTTGGGGGTTAGTGGGGTGCCTACTCCCTCCAACCTGTAACATCCTATTCTTATTGATGTCAGGGAGAGACGGAGGCTAGGTCCCACCATTGGACCCCACGACTGTGTGAGGGCAGCCCAGTGTTAACTAGCCTATCAGGCACCACCTTTGAAAGTCTCTTTGCTAATGCAAAGGGGTGGAGGCTCAGCTCACCACTGCACCACACTGAAACAGCCCTGGTGGGGAATCAGAGCGCTGCCTCTTCTGGAGGGCAGGAGTGGGGTGGTGTGGAAGATCAAATCCTAGCTTGGCCCAACTGAAACCACAGGACATAGGGGATGGGTGCAATATTCCACTGGCACTTGGCTCGAGTAGTGTGTATATTATTGCCCAAATGGTTTTCTGTCTTTAGCAACCCCTTTCCTCATACTTTGGCTAGGGGGAACAGGGTTTTTTTTTTTTTTGAAGCTTTTTTGTCTGTTGTTCTGTTGGTGGTTATTGATTGGGGGTTCCTGTAATACCCTCTCCAGGATGTATGGGAAGCAACAGGAAACACAGGGGACTCATCACCATGTTATTCCTCAAGTCCCAAAGTCCCTAGTTAAGTCTGCCTTCTCATTTCCACCTTTCAGTGTCTTCCTATGTTTGTTTGTTGTTATGTTCAGGGTTTTAGTTTTAAGTGGGGGAACCTGGGAGAAATGGGCTACTTCATCTTCTTGGAAGCAGAGGTCTGGAGGCCTATTGATGTTAAAAAGTACTGCTGACTGTAAATTAAAATTTGATGATATACACCTTGCCCTTTAAGAATTATTCTGCTAGATGATATGGCTCCCCAAAGTTGCTACAATTTGATTTTCATACTTCTAAAAGTCAAGTGTTTTGCTGGAGTTGAAATTTAAAGATAAGCAAGAGATGAGGCTAAGATAATCTATGTGGTAACAGATTAAAGTTGGAAACATCAATATACATTCATGTTTAGCTTAATATTGCTTCATATTACTTTAATACACGTGGTTATGTAGAGAGATACTTATAGATATGTGCATATACATGGGTAATGTACACACATATTATCTCTTTGCTCTGTCAGCTGAGATCTAGAAGCAATGACATCCGAGCAGCAATTAGCACACCCCACACCCAGATCCTGCTGTCTAACACTGTTCTCCACTAAAAAGACCTAGTTATCCTTAAAGAAATAGCTGATTCTAGGACTGGGGCAGTAAATATACAAGATTTATATACAAGACCATCTTATAGTGTCAGAAAGTAAGGAAGTTCCAAAAAAATATATAGGATGGGGATACATCAGAGTGGCACAAGAGCCACTGAACTGAAAAGAGTTCACAAGGGTCAGGACTAGAGCAATTTGAAGAACAAAGTAACTAAGGTAGAATTAGACTATAACCCAAAGTATAAAATAAAAATCCATGAGTTCTTCTGATATAAATAAATAATTGGATACATAAATAAATGCAGGAGAATAGATAAATCTCCAGTGCAAAAGAATTCCAAATAGTTTATGTAGTACTCCATCTTAAGCATAACTCCCTATTCCTTAGTTGTGGGCTGAGCATATTGACTTCCTTCCAAAAAGTACAATATGGAAAAGGGAAAACAGTAATTTTACAATGGAGAAACCTGAAAAAAACTGCCTCAGCCTGGTGATCAAGGTGGACCTCAGCATTCGTAATGCATATTGATACTTTGTACACTTGATGTGATCTGACAAAAGAACACTTCTACTCTGTGGTCTTCCTCCCCAAAACACATAATCCCAATATTATCATGAAAAATGCATCAAACAAATTTTAGTAGTGGGCATCCTACAAAAAACTAACTACTCAAAATTGTTAAGGTCATCCAAGGAAAATCTGAGAAGCTATCAAACCCAAGAGGAGCCTAAGGAAACATGGCAACTAAATGTAATGTGATGTTTTGGATGAAATCTTGGAATAGAAAAAGGACATTAGGTAAAAACTAAGGAACTGGACTAATGTATGGACTATAGTAAATGATAATGTATCAATATTTGTTAATTGATTGTAACAATGTAACATACTAATATAAGTTGGTCATCATAGAGGAAAATGGGTATAGTGTATATGGAAACACTTTATACTATCTTCTCAATTTTTCTGTAAAATTAAAACAGTTCTAAAAAATAAAGTCTATAAAGACATTGTGTTTTCTTGTTTTATGATTATGTGCCTGTATTTCCTAATAAATATGTAAATTTGCTTTACCATCCTTGATACTGATATTAAAGAAAATACTAAGTAACTCTGAAAGAATTTGTAACTCCAATTCAACAAGCAATAATTCTTGGTATTAACTTTTTGGAAGAACCCACTGAATAAATCAAAGCAAATTGTCTTTAAAGGCTGAATTTCTTTTCAGTGTTTAATCTTTTATATGATTAATGCCTACCACAAGCATGATTCTGTTTCAAAGGGCAGAAAACATTGATTGTAGGCAATGTCTAAAGTACAGTGAAATATTAATGCATGATGCTATAACAACTTTAATGTATTTTATGTTTTCAAAATGATGAATTGTTATTTCAGTCAATAAAGTATTCACCTTTATACATTTCCTACCCACCTTTCCCCAGAACACCCACAAGGAAATGATACTATCATCTGGTATTAGGTTCATCAATTTAAACTGGAGTTTTTGGTAGCTGTGGTTGCCGACGGTACTGGAATGTGCGATACTTTTACAAATCCTCTCCATGGCAAAATCTGATCTTCACAAGGTAAATCACAGTAGGTGCCTAAAGCCAAATGACATATAGCGTTGTAGCTAGATTACCAAGCATTTTACTTAGAGGCACAATAGAATGTAGAAAAGGCCACTTCTCTTTCTGTTCTTTTCTGCTCAAAGGTCACTCACCATCTTACTTTTTATCAGCCATCTCAGAAGTTTTCCATAAATTTAGACTATATAATGTCACTTAATGTGAACGTAGCTCAACATTCTGTTTTAGTACAGCTAATCTCACATTATTTTATTGGTGCTAAATATGTAAATCATCAGCAAATTTTTGTACTTAACTTTTTTTTTTGATGTGGACCACTTTTTAAAGTCTTTATTGAAGTTGTTACAATACTGCTTCTGTTTTATGTTTTGATTTTTTGGCTGCGAGGCATGTGGGACCATAGCTCCCCAACTAGGGATTCAACCCACACCCCCTGCATTGGAAGGCGAAGTCTTAACCACTGGACCGCCAGGGAAGTCCCTGTACTTAAATTTTTTTTTTTTTTTTTTTTTTTGCGGTACGCGGGCCTCTCACTGTTGTGGCCTCTCCCGTTGCGGAGCACAGGCTCCGGACGCGCAGGCTCAGCGGCCATGGCTCACGGGCCCAGCCGCTCCGCGGCATGTGGGATCTTCCCGGACCCGTGTCCCCTGCATCAGCAGGCGGACTCTCAACCACTGCGCCACCAAGGAAGACCATCTTGTACTTAACTTTTAAAAATAATTAAAATAAGCTATTCAACACATTTTTCCTTAAAAATAAAAAGCAATTCTTCTTAGGCTGGCCCTGGGCACATACTTGACTTTGTCATTTTTTCCATGGACTATTTTCTTATCTGTTCTACTGTGTCACATTTGTTCTACCTTCTCAAAAAGAAGCATTTAAAAATTCATCTACGCGTTCATGCATTCATACATTTATTAAATAAATCTACTGAACACCTACATACGGCACAGAGAAAAAGGTAGAAAACTAATCTGGGTTGCACAGAAAGTAATGAACTCAGTTAAAATTTTTGGTGAAAACAGGTGTTACTCAATCTACTGGAAATTACATTTCATTATGGGGACTCACAGACTCAAGGAAAAACAAGACATAAATAATAATAAACTAATAAAAGCACTAGCCATTTACTGAGTGCCTGCTTGTACCTGACTCTGAAACTCTAAAATCATTACGGATGTTTTGAGGATTGTCTGATATAATTGTAATCTCCATTTTACAGATGAAAATAACAAGGTTCAGAGACATTAGATTACTTGCCTAAAGTGAAGTGGCCCAGAAACTACAGAACTGGAAATTGAACCTTAGACTTCATAATGCCAAAGTCTGTGCTTTTAATCACAATGTGTGTGTGTGTGTGTGTGTGTGTGTGTGTGTGTGTGAGAGAGAGAGAGAGAGAGAGAGAGAGAGAGAGAAAGAGAGAGAATGTGTTTAATAGAGAACTTCTGAGAAATGGCAAGAAAACTGCCAGGTATCCATAAAACAGTAATTTAGGAGCTTCTTACTATACAAGTAATTGTTAATCATATGGCTGAACTAAGGATCTCTCACTTTTGAACTAAGAAATCAAAAGCTTCCAGAAGTTGAGTCTAAATTTTACACTTACATAAGATACTTCATACAGAATGCTAAAGTATACTAACTAAAGAGCTCTGAAAATACTGGAAGCATTCATACTAGTATGATTTCATAATGTGGAAAATAGAGGATTTAAGAAATTGGAAGATGGAGCTGCAGACTCATTTGTTATCATTTCTGTGAAAGGCAAGATAAATGAGAAAAATGGAAAAAGAATGGCTAGCAATTTTAGGTAGTTTGCTTAATCTCCATACTAGGAAAGACTAAGCAAAAAAAAAAAATTCTCGAAATTTTA